>NW_028122233.1:0-62961 GCF_965194805.1 Balaenoptera borealis
CTAATGCGTACTCTAACCCTAACCCCTACCCTAACCCTAACATGTACCCTAATCCTAACGGGTACCCTAAACCGAGCACTAACCCTAACACTAACCCTAACCCTAACCCATACCCTACGCCGTACCCGAACCCCTCCCCAAACCCGTACCCTAAGCCTAACCCTAAGCCTAACCCTAAGCCTAACATTAACCCTAGGCTACCCTTGACTGCTTCTGCCTCCAATAGATTTCCTAAGCACTAGTGTTTTAAGGAACAGCTTAAAAAGAGAATCCTAATGTGATTTCTTTATAATGGGTGTGTTCCTTATCTTATCCTAGTGTCTAAACTCTTCTCCATGGCTGCACCCCCAAATAATATTGCCTTACGTGCTAAGGGGTATCTAGAGAGTGGGATAGGTTTACTAACTACCCTAACCCTAACGCGTACCCTAACCCTAACCCCTACCCTAACCCTAACACGTACCCTAATCCTAACCCGTACCCTAAACCGAGCCCTAACCCTAACACTAACCCTAACCCTAACCCATACCCTACGCCGTACGCGCACCCGTCCCCGAACCCGTACCCTAAGCCGTACCCTAAGCCTAACCCTAAGCCTAACCCTAACCCTAGGCTACCCTTGACTGCTTCTGCCTCCAATAGATTTCCTAAGCACTAGTGTTTTAAGGAACAGCTTAAAAAGAGAATCCTAATGTGATTTCTTTATAATGGGTGTGTTCCTTGTCTTATCTTAGTGTCTAAACTCTTCTCCATGGCTGCACCCCCAAATAATATTCCCTTACGTGCTAAGGGGTATGTAGAGAGTGGGATAGGTTTAATAACTACCCTAACCCTAATGCGTACTCTAACCCTAACCCCTACCCTAACCCTAACACGTACCCTAATCCTAACCCGTACCCTAAACCGAGCCCTAACCCTAACACTAACCCTAACCCTAACCCTAACCCATACCCTACGCCGTACCCGAACCCCTCTCCAAACCCGTACCCTAAGCCATACCCTAAGCCTAACCCTAAGTCTAACACTAACCCTAGGCTACCCTTGACTGCTTCTGCCTCCAATAGATTTCCTAAGCACTAGTGTTTTAATGAACAGCTTAAAAAGAGAATCCTAATGTGATTTCTTTATAATGGGTGTGTTCCTTATCTTATCCTAGTGTCTAAACTCTTCTCCATGGCTGGACCCTCAAATAATATTCCTTTACGTGCTAAGGGGTATCTAGAGAGTGGGATAGGTTTACTAACTACCCTAACCCTAATGCGTACCCTAACCCTAACCCCTACCCTAAGCCTAACACGTACCCTAATCCTAACCCGTACCCTAAACCGAGCCCTAACACTAACACTAACCCTAACCCTAACCCTAACCCATACCCTACGCCGTACCCGAACCCCTCCCCAAACCCGTACCCTAAACCTAACCCTAAGCCTAACACTAACCCTAGGCTACCCTTGACTGCTTCTGCCTCCAATAGATTTCCTAAGCACTAGTGTTTTAAGGAACAGCTTAAAAAGAGAATCCTAATGTGATTTCTTTTTAATGGGTGTGTTCCTTATTTATCCTAGTGTCTAAACTCTTCTCCATGGCTGGACCCCCAAATAATATTCCTTTACGTGCTAAGGGGTATCTAGAGAGTTGGATAGGTTTAATAACTACCCTAACCCTAACGCGTACCCTAACTCTAACCCCTACCCTAACCCTAACACGTACCCTAATCCTGACCCGTACCCTAAACCGAGCCCTAACCGTAACACTAACCCTAACCCTAACCCTAAACCATACCCTACGCCGTAACCAAACCCCTCCCCGAACCCGTACCCTAAGCCGTACCCTAAGCCTAACCCTAAGCCTAACCCTAACCCTAGGCTACCCTTGACTGCTTCTGCCTCCAATAGATTTCCTAAGCACTAGTGTTTTAAGGAACAGCTGAAAAAGAGAATCCTGATGTGATTTCTTTATAATGGGTGTGTTCCTTATCTTATCCTAGTGTCTAAACTCTTCTCCATGGCTGGACCCTCAAATAATATTCCTTTACGTGCTAAGGGGTATCTAGAGAGTGGGATAGGTTTAATAACTACCCTAACCCTAAAGCGTACCCTAACCCTAACCCCTACCCTAACCCTAACACGTACCCTAAACCGAGCCCTAACCCTAACACTAACCCTAACCCTAACCCTAACCCATACCCTACGCCGTACCCGAACCCCTCACCGAACCCGTACCCTAAGCCGTACCCTAAGCCTAACCCTAAGCCTAACCCTAACCCTAGGCTACCCTTGACTGCTTCTGCCTCCAATAGATTTCCTAAGCACTAGTGTTTTAAGGAACAGCTTAAAAAGAGAATCCTAATGTGATTTCTTTATAATGGGTGTGTTCCTTATCTTATCTTAGTGTCTAAACTCTTCTCCATGGCTGCACCCCCAAATAATATTCCCTTACGTGCTAAGGGGTATCTAGAGAGTGGGATAGGTTTCATAACTACCCTAACCCTAATGCGTACTCTAACCCTAACCCCTACCCTAACCCTAACATGTACCCTTATCCTAACAGGTACCCTAAACCGAGCCCTAACCCTAACACTAACCCTAACCCATACCCTACGCCGTACCCGAACCCCTCCCCAAACCCGTACCCTAAGCCGTACCCTAGGCCTAACCCTAAGCCTAACACTAACCCGAGGCTACCCTTGACTGCTTCTGCCTCCAATAGATTTCCTAAGCACTAGTGTTTTAAGGAACAGCTTAAAAAGAGAATCCTAATGTGATTTCTTTATAATGGGTGTGTTCCTTATTTATCCTAGTGTCTAAACTCTTCTCCATGGCTGGACCCCCAAATAATATTCCTTTACGTGCTAAGGGGTATCTAGAGAGTGGGATAGGTTTAATAACTACCCTAACCCTAATGCGTACTCTAACCCTAACCCCTACCCTAACCCTAACACGTACCCTAATCCTAACCCGTACCCTAAACCGAGCCCTAACCTTAACACTAACCCTAACCCTAAACCTAACCCATACCCTACGCTGTACCCGAACCCCTCCCCGAACCCGTACCCTAAGCCGTACCCTAAGCCTAACCCTAAGCCTAACACTAACCCTAGGCTACCCTTGACTGCTTCTGCCTCCAATAGATTTCCTAAGCACTAGTGTTTTAAGGAACAGCTTAAAAAGAGAATCCTAATGTGATTTCTTTATAATGGGTGTGTTCCTTATCTTATCCTAGTGTCTAAACTCTTCTCCATGGCTGGACCCTCAAATAATATTCCTTTACGTGCTAAGGGGTATCTAGAGAGTGGGATAGGTTTACTAACTACCCTAACCCTAACGCGTACCCTAACCCTAACCCCTACCCTAACCCTAACACGTACCCTAATCCTAACCCGTACCCTAAACCGATCCCTAACCCTAACACTAACCCTAACCCTAACCCAAACCCATACCCTACGACGAACCCGTAACCTAAGCCTTACCCTAAGCCTAACCCTAAGCCTAACCCTAACCCTAGGCTACCCTTGACTGCTTCTGCCTCCAATAGCTTTCCTAAGCACTAGTGTTTTAAGGAACAGCTTAAAAAGAGAATCCTAATGTGAGTTCTTTATAATGGGTGTGTTCCTTATCTTATCCTAGTGTTTAAACTCTTCTCCAAGGCTGGACCCCCAAATAATATTCCTTTACGTGCTAAGGGGTATCTAGAGAGTGGGATAGGTTTAATAAATACCCTAACCCTAAAGCGTACCCTAACCCTAACCCCTACCCTAACCCTAACACGTACCCTAATCCTAACCCGTTCCCTGAACCGAGCCCTAACCTTAACACTAACCCTAACACTAATCCTAACCCATACCCTACACCGTAACCGAACCCCTCCCCGAACCCGTACCCTAAGCCGTACCCTAAGCCTAACCCTAAGCCTAACCCTAACCCTAGGCTACCCTTGACTGCTTCTGCCTCCAATAGATTTCCTAAGCACTAGTGTTTTAAGGAACAGCTGAAAAAGAGAATCCTAATGTGATTTCTTTATAATGGGTGTGTTCCTTATATTATCCTAGTGCCTAAACTCTTCTCCATGGCTGGACCCCCAAATAATATTCCTTTACGTGCTAAGGGGTATCTAGAGAGTGGGATAGGTTTAATAACTACCCTAACCCTAACGCATACCCTAACCCTAACCCCTACCCTAACCCTAACACGTACCCTAATCCTAACGGGTACCCTAAACCGAGCCCTAACCCTAACACTAACCCTAACACTAACCCATACCCTACGCCGTACCCGAACCCCTCCCCAAACCCGTACCCTAAGCCGTACCCTAAGCCTAACCCTAAGCCTAACATTAACCCTAGGCTACCCTTGACTGCTTCTGCCTCCAATAGATTTCCTAAGCACTAGTGTTTTAAGGAACAGCTTAAAAAGAGAATCCTAATGTGATTTCTTTATAATGGGTGTGTTCCTTATCTTATCCTAGTGTCTAAACTCTTCTCCATGGCTGCACCCCCAAATAATATTGCCTTACGTGCTAAGGGGTATCTAGAGAGTGGGATAGGTTTACTAACTACCCTAACCCTAACGCGTACCCTAACCCTAACCCCTACCCTAACCCTAACACGTACCCTAATCCTAACCCGTACCCTAAACCGAGCCCTAACCCTAACACTAACCCTAACCCTAACCCATACCCTACGCCGTACGCGCACCCTTCCCCGAACCAGTACCCTAAGCCGTACCCTAAGCCTAACCCTAAGCCTAACCCTAACCCTAGGCTACCCTTGACTGCTTCTGCCTCCAATAGATTTCCTAAGCACTAGTGTTTTAAGGAACAGCTTAAAAAGAGAATCCTAATGTGATTTCTTTATAATGGGTGTGTTCCTTATCTTATCTTAGTGTCTAAACTCTTCTCCATGGCTGCACCCCCAAATAATATTCCCTTACGTGCTAAGGGGTATCTAGAGAGTGGGATAGTTTTAATAACTACCCTAACCCTAAGGCGTACTCTAACCCTAACCCCTACCCTAACCCTAACACGTACCCTACTCCTAACCCGTACCCTAAACCGAGCCCTAACCCTAACACTAACCCTAACCCTAACCCTAACCCATACCCTACGCCGTACCCGAACCCCTCCCCAAACCCGTACCCTAAACCTAACTCTAAGCCTAACACTAACCCTAGGCTACCCTTGACTGCTTCTGCCTCCAATAGATTTCCTAAGCACTAGTGTTTTAAGGAACAGCTTAAAAAGAGAATCCTAATGTGATTTCTTTATAATGGGTGTGTTCCTTATTTATCCTAGTGTCTAAACTCTTCTCCATGGCTGGACCCCCAAATAATATTCCCTTACGTGCTAAGGGGTATCTAGAGAGTGGGATAGGTTTAATAACTACCCTAACCCTAATGCGTACTCTAACCCTAACCCCTACCCTAACCCTAACATGTACCCTAATCCTAACGGGTACCCTAAACCGAGCCCTAACCCTAACACTAACCCTAACCCTAACCCATACCCTACGCCGTACCCGAACCCCTCCCCAAACCCGTACCCTAAGCCGTACCCTAAGCCTAACCCTAAGCCTAACATTAACCCTAGGCTACCCTTGACTGCTTCTGCCTCCAATAGATTTCCTAAGCACTAGTGTTTTAAGGAACAGCTTAAAAAGAGAATCCTAATGTGATTTCTTTATAATGGGTGTGTTCCTTATCTTAACCTAGTGTCTAAACTCTTCTCCATGGCTGCACCCCCAAATAATATTGCCTTACGTGCTAAGGGGTATCTAGAGAGTGGGATAGGTTTAATAACTACCCTAACCCTAATGCGTACTCTAACCCTAACCCCTACCCTAACACTAACACGTACCCTAATCCTAACCCGTACCCTAAACCGAGCCCTAACCCTAACACTAACACTAACCCTAACCCTAACCCATACCCTACGCCGTACCCGAACCCCTCCCCAAACCCGTACCCTAAGCCATACCCTAAGCCTAACCCTAAGCCTAACACTAACCCTAGGCTACCCTTGACTGCTTCTGCCTCCAATAGATTTCCTAAGCACTAGTGTTTTAAGGAACAGCTGAAAAAGAGAATCCTAATGTGATTTCTTTATAATGGGTGTGTTCCTTATCTTATCCTAGTGTCTAAACTCTTCTCCATGGCTGGACCCCCAAATAATATTCCTTTACGTGCTAAGGGGTATCTAGAGAGTGGGATAGGTTTACTAACTACCCTAAACCTAACGCGTACCCTAACCCTAACCCCTACCCTAAACCTAACACGTACCCTAATCCTAACCGTACCCTAAACCGAGCCCTAACCCTAACACTAACCCTAACCCTAACCCTAACCCTAACCCATACCCTACGCCGTACCCGAACCCCTCCCCGAACCCGTACCCTAAGCCGAACCCTAAGCCTAACCCTAACCCTAGGCTACCCTTGACTGCTTCTGCCTCCAATAGATTTCCTAAGCACTAGTGTTTTAATGAACAGCTTAAAAAGAGAATCCTAATGTGATTTCTTTATAATGGGTGTGTTCCTTATCTTATCCTAGTGTTTAAGCTCTCCTCCATGGCTGGAACCCCAAATAATATTCCTTTACGTGCTAAGGGGTATCTAGAGAGTGGGATAGGTTTAATAACTACCCTAACCCTAACGCGTACCCTAACCCTAACCCCTACCCTAACCCTAACACGTACCCTAATCCTAACCCGTACCCTGAACCGAACCCTAACCCTAACACTAACCCTAACACTAACCCTAACCCATACCCTACGCCGTACCCGAACCCCTCCCCGAACCCGTACCCTAAGCCGTACCCTAAGCCTAACCCTAAGCCTAACCCTAACCCTAGGCTACCCTTGACTGCTTCTGCCTCCAATAGATTTCCTAAGCACTAGTGTTTTAAGGAACAGCTTAAAAAGAGAATCCTAATGTGATTTCTTTATAATGGGTGTGTTCCTTATCTTATCCTAGTGTCTAAACTCTTCTCCATGGCTGGACCCTCAAATAATATTCCTTTACGTGCTAAGGGGTATCTAGAGAGTGGGATAGGTTTAATAACTACCCTAACCCTAATGCGTACCCTAACCCTAACCCCTACCCTAACCCTAACACATACCCTAAACCGAGCCCTAACCCTAACACTAACCCTAACCCTAACCCTAACCCATACCCTACGCCGTA
Organism: Balaenoptera borealis; assembly: GCF_965194805.1. Lineage (NCBI taxonomy): Eukaryota > Metazoa > Chordata > Mammalia > Artiodactyla > Balaenopteridae > Balaenoptera > Balaenoptera borealis. The sequence goes on from NW_028122233.1 coordinate 7,175, forward strand.
CCCGCACCCCTCACCGAACCCGTACCCTAAGCCGTACCCTAAGCCTAACCCTAAGCCTAACCCTAACCCTAGGCTACCCTTGACTGCTTCTGCCTCCAATAGATTTCCTAATCACTAGTGTTTTAAGGAACAGCTTAAAAAGAGAATCCTAATGTGATTTCTTTATAATGGGTGTGTTCCTTATCTTGTCTTAGTGTCTAAACTCTTCTCCATGGCAGCACCCCCAAATAATATTCCCTTACGTGCTAAGGGGTATCTAGAGAGTGGGATAGGTTTAATAACTACCCTAACCCTAATGCGTACTCTAACCCTAACCCCTACCCTAACCCTAACATGTACCCTAATCCTAACAGGTACCGTAAACCGAGCCCTAACCCTAACACTAACCCTAACCCATACCCTACGCCGTACCCGAACCCCTCCCCAAACCCGTACCCTAAGCCGTACCCTAAGCCTAACCCTAAGCCTAACACTAACCCTAGGCTACCCTTGACTGCTTCTGGCTCCAATAGATTTCCTAAGCACTAGTGTTTTAAGGAACAGCTTAAAAAGAGAATCCTAATGTGATTTCTTTATAATGGGTGTGTTCCTTATTTATCCTAGTGTCTAAACTCTTCTCCATGGCTGGACCCCCAAATAATATTCCTTTACGTGCTAAGGGGTATCTAGAGAGTGGGATAGGTTTAATAACTACCCTAACCCTAATGCGTACTCTAACCCTAACCCCTACCCTAACCCTAACACGTACCCTAATCCTAACCCGTACCCTAAACCGAGCCCTAACCTTAACACTAACCCTAACCCTAAACCTAACCCATACCCTACGCTGTACCCAAACCCCTCCCCAAACCCGTACCCTAAGCCGTACCCTAAGCCTAACCCTAAGCCTAACACTAACCCTAGGCTACCCTTGACTGCTTCTGCCTCCAATAGATTTCCTAAGCACTAGTGTTTTAAGGAACAGCTTAAAAAGAGAATCCTAATGTGATTTCTTTATAATGGGTGTGTTCCTTATCTTATCCTAGTGTCTAAACTCTTCTCCATGGCTGGACCCTCAAATAATATTCCTTTACGTGCTAAGGGGTATCTAGAGAGTGGGATAGGTTTACTAACTACCCTAACCCTAACGCGTACCCTAACCCTAACCCCTACCCTAACCCTAACACGTACCCTAATCCAAACCCGTACCCTAAACCGATCCCTAACCCTAACACTAACCCTAACCCTAACCCAAACCCATACCCTACGACGAACCCGTACCCTAAGCCTTACCCTAAGCCTAACCCTAAGCCTAACCCTAACCCTAGGCTACCCTTGACTGCTTCTGCCTCCAATAGCTTTCCTAAGCACTAGTGTTTTAAGGAACAGCTTAAAAAGAGAATCCTAATGTGAGTTCTTTATAATGGGTGTGTTCCTTATCTTATCCTAGTGTTTAAACTCTTCTCCAAGGCTGGACCCCCAAATAATATTCCTTTACGTGCTAAGGGGTATCTAGAGAGTGGGATAGGTTTAATAAATACCCTAACCCTAAAGCGTACCCTAACCCTAACCCCTACCCTAACCCTAACACGTACCCTAATCCTAACCCGTTCCCTGAACCGAGCCCTAACCCTAACACTAACCCTAACACTAACCCTAACCCATACCCTACGCCGTAACCGAACCCCTCCCCGAACCCGTACCCTAAGCCGTACCCTAAGCCTAACCCTAAGCCTAACCCTAACCCTAGGCTACCCTTGACTGCTTCTGCCTCCAATAGATTTCCTAAGCACTAGTGTTTTAAGGAACAGCTGAAAAAGAGAATCCTAATGTGATTTCTTTATAATGGGTGTGTTCCTTATATTATCCTAGTGCCTAAACTCTTCTCCATGGCTGGACCCCCAAATAATATTCCTTTACGTGCTAAGGGGTATCTAGAGAGTGGGATAGGTTTAATAACTACCCTAACCCTAACGCATACCCTAACCCTAACCCCTACCCTAACCGTAACACGTACCCTAATCCTAACGGGTACCCTAAACCGAGCCCTAACCCTAACACTAACCCTAACCCTAACCCATACCCTACGCCGTACCCGAACCCCTCCCCAAACCCGTACCCTAAGCCGTACCCTAAGCCTAACCCTAAGCCTAACATTAACCCTAGGCTACCCTTGACAGCTTCTGCCTCCAATAGATTTCCTAAGCACTAGTGTTTTAAGGAACAGCTTAAAAAGAGAATCCTAATGTGATTTCTTTATAATGGGTGTGTTCCTTATCTTATCCTAGTGTCTAAACTCTTCTCCATGGCTGCACCCCCAAATAATATTGCCTTACGTGCTAAGGGGTATCTAGAGAGTGGGATAGGTTTACTAACTACCCTAACCCTAACGCGTACCCTAACCCTAACCCCTACCCTAACCCTAACACGTACCCTAATCCTAACCCGTACCCTAAACCGAGCCCTAACCCTAACACTAACCCTAACCCTAACCCTAACTCATACCCTACGCCGTACGCGCACCCTTCCCCGAACCCGTACCCTAAGCCGTACCCTAAGCCTAACCCTAAGCCTAACCCTAACCCTAGGCTACCCTTGACTGCTTCTGCCTCCAATAGATTTCCTAAGCACTAGTGTTTTAAGGAACAGCTTAAAAAGAGACTCCTAATGTGATTTCTTTATAATGGGTGTGTTCCTTATCTTATCTTAGTGTCTAAACTCTTCTCCATGGCTGCACCCCCAAATAATATTCCCTTACGTGCTAAGGGGTATCTAGAGAGTGGGATAGGTTTAATAACTACCCTAACCCTAAGGCGTACTCTAACCCTAACCCGTACCCTAACCCTAACACGTACCCTACTCCTAACCCGTACCCTAAACCGAGCCCTAACCCTAACACTAACCCTAACCCTAACCCTAACCCATACCCTACGCCGTACCCGAACCCCTCCCCAAACCCGTACCCTAAACCTAACCCTAAGCCTAACACTAACCCTAGGCTACCCTTGACTGCTTCTGCCTCCAATAGATTTCCTAAGCACTAGTGTTTTAAGGAACAGCTTAAAAAGAGAATCCTAATGTGATTTCTTTATAATGGGTGTGTTCCTTATTTATCCTAGTGTCTAAACTCTTCTCCATGGCTGGACCCCCAAATAATATTCCCTTACGTGCTAAGGGGTATCTAGAGAGTGGGATAGGTTTAAAAACTACCCTAACCCTAATGCGTACTCTAACCCTAACCCCTACCCTAACCCTAACATGTACCCTAATCCTAAAGGGTACCCTAAACCGAGCCCTAACCCTAACACTAACCCTAACCCTAACCCATACCCTACGCCGTACCCGAACCCCTCCCCAAACCCGTACCCTAAGCCGTACCCTAAGCCTAACCCTAAGCCTAACATTAACCCTAGGCTACCCTTGACTGCTTCTGCCTCCAATAGATTTCCTAAGCACTAGTGTTTTAAGGAACAGCTTAAAAAGAGAATCCTAATGTGATTTCTTTATAATGGGTGTGTTCCTTATCTTAACCTAGTGTCTAAACTCTTCTCCATGGCTGCACCCCCAAATAATATTGCCTTACGTGCTAAGGGGTATCTAGAGAGTGGGATAGGTTTAATAACTACCCTAACCCTAATGCGTACTCTAACCCTAACCCCTACCCTAACACTAACACGTACCCTAATCCTAACCCGTACCCTAAACCGAGCCCTAACCCTAACACTAACACTAACCCTAACCCTAACCCATACCCTACGCCGTACCCGAACCCCTCCCCAAACCCGTACCCTAAGCCATACCCTAAGCCTAACCCTAAGCCTAACACTAACCCTAGGCTACCCTTGACTGCTTCTGCCTCCAATAGATTTCCTAAGCACTAGTGTTTTAAGGAACAGCTGAAAAAGAGAATCCTAATGTGATTTCTTTATAATGGGTGTGTTCCTTATCTTATCCTAGTGTCTAAACTCTTCTCCATGGCTGGACCCCCAAATAATATTCCTTTACGTTCTAAGGGGTATCTAGAGAGTGGGATAGGTTTACTAACTACCCTAACCCTAACGCGTACCCTAACCCTAACCCCTACCCTAACCCTAACACGTACCCTAATCCTAACGGGTACCCTAAACCGAGCCCTAACCCTAACACTAACCCTAACCCTAACCCTAACCCTAACCCTAACCCATACCCTACGCCGTACCCGAACCCCTCCCCGAACCCGTACCCTAAGCCGAACCCTAAGCCTAACCCTAACCCTAGGCTACCCTTGACTGCTTCTGCCTCCAATAGATTTCCTAAGCACTAGTGTTTTAATGAACAGCTTAAAAAGAGAATCCTAATGTGATTTCTTTATAATGGGTGTGTTCCTTATCTTATCCTAGTGTCTAAACTCTTCTCCATGGCTGGACCCTCAAATAATATTCCTTTACGTGCTAAGGGGTATCTAGAGAGTGGGATAGGTTTACTAACTACCCTAACCCTAACGCGTACCCTAACCCTAACCCCTACCCTAAGCCTAACACGTACCCTAATCCTAACCCGTACCCTAAACCGAGCCCTAACCCTAACACTAACCCTAACCCTAACCCTAACCCATACCCTACGCCGTACGCGCACCCTTCCCCGAACCCGTACCCTAAGCCGTACCCTAAGCCTAACCCTAAGCCTAACCCTAACCCTAGGCTACCCTTGACTGCTTCTGCCTCCAATAGATTTCCTAAGCACTAGTGTTTTAAGGAACAGCTTAAAAAGAGAATCCTAATGTGATTTCTTTATAATGGGTGTGTTCCTTATCTTATCTTAGTGTCTAAACTCTTCTCCATGGCTGCACCCCCAAATAATATTCCCTTACGTGCTAAGGGGTATCTAGAGAGTGGGATAGGTTTAATAACTACCCTAACCCTAATGCGTACTCTAACCCTAACCCCTACCCTAACCCTAACACGTACCCTAATCCTAACCCGTACCCTAAACCGAGCCCTAACACTAACACTAACCCTAACCCTAACCCTAACCCATACCCTACGCCGTACCCGAACCCCTCCCCAAACCCGTACCCTAAACCTAACCCTAAGCCTAACACTAACCCTAGGCTACCCTTGACTGCTTCTGCCTCCAATAGATTTCCTAAGCACTAGTGTTTTAAGGAACAGCTTAAAAAGAGAATCCTAATGTGATTTCTTTATAATGGGTGTGTTCCTTATTTATCCTAGTGTCTAAACTCTTCTCCATGGCTGGACCCCCAAATAATATTCCTTTACGTGCTAAGGGGTATCTAGAGAGTGGGATAGGTTTAATAACTACCCTAACCCTAACGCGTACCCTAACTCTAACCCCTACCCTAACCCTAACACGTACCCTAATCCTGACCCGTACCCTAAACCGAGCCCTAACCGTAACACTAACCCTAACCCTAACCCTAAACCATACCCTACGCCGTAACCAAACCCCTCCCCGAACCCGTACCCTAAGCCGTACCCTAAGCCTAACCCTAAGCCTAACCCTAACCCTAGGCTACCCTTGACTGCTTCTGCCTCCAATAGATTTCCTAAGCACTAGTGTTTTAAGGAACAGCTTAAAAAGAGAATCCTAATGTGATTTCTTTATAATGGGTGTGTTCCTTATCTTATCCTAGTGTTTAAACTCTCCTCCATGGCTGGAACCCCAAATAATATTCCTTTACGTGCTAAGGGGTATCTAGAGAGTAGGATAGGTTTAATAACTACCCTAACCCTAACGCGTACCCTAACCCTAACCCCTACCCCAACCCTAACTCGTACCCTAATCCTAACCCGTACCCTGAACCGAACCCTAACCCTAACACTAACCCTAACACTAACCCTAACCCATACCCTACGCCGTAACCGAACCCCTCCCCGAACCCGTACCCTAAGCCGTACCCTAAGCCTAACCCTAAGCCTAACCCTAACCCTAGGCTACCCTTGACTGCTTCTGCCTCCAATAGATTTCCTAAGCACTAGTGTTTTAAGGAACAGCTTAAAAAGAGAATCCTAATGTGATTTCTTTATAATGGGTGTGTTCCTTATCTTATCCTAGTGTCTAAACTCTTCTCCATGGCTGGACCCTCAAATAATATTCCTTTACGTGCTAAGGGGTATCTAGAGAGTGGGATAGGTTTAATAACTACCCTAACCCTAATGCGTACCCTAACCCTAACCCCTACCCTAACCCTAACACGTACCCTAAACCGAGCCCTAACCCTAACACTAACCCTAACCCTAACCCTAACCCATACCCTACGCCGTACCCGCACCCCTCACCGAACCCGTACCCTAAGCCGTACCCTAAGCCTAACCCTAAGCCTAACCCTAACCCTAGGCTACCCTTGACTGCTTCTGCCTCCAATAGATTTCCTAAGCACTAGTGTTTTAAGGAACAGCTTAAAAAGAGAATCCTAATGTGATTTCTTTATAATGGGTGTGTTCCTTATCTTATCTTAGTGTCTAAACTCTTCTCCATGGCTGCACCCCCAAATAATATTCCCTTACGTGCTAAGGGGTATCTAGAGAGTGGGATAGGTTTCATAACTACCCTAACCCTAATGCGTACTCTAACCCTAACCCCTACCCTAACCCTAACATGTACCCTAATCCTAACAGGTACCCTAAACCGAGCCCTAACCCTAACACTAACCCTAACCCATACCCTACGCCGTACCCGAACCCCTCCCCAAACCCGTACCCTAAGCCGTACCCTAGGCCTAACCCTAAGCCTAACACTAACCCTAGTCTACCCTTGACTGCTTCTGCCTCCAATAGATTTCCTAAGCACTAGTGTTTTAAGGAACAGCTTAAAAAGAGAATCCTAATGTGATTTCTTTATAATGGGTGTGTTCCTTATTTATCCTAGTGTCTAAACTCTTCTCCATGGCTGGACCCCCAAATAATATTCCTTTACGTGCTAAGGGGTATCTAGAGAGTGGGATAGGTTTAATAACTACCCTAACCCTAATGCGTACTCTAACCCTAACCCCTACTCTAACACTAACACGTACCCTAATCCTAACCCGTACCCTAAACCGAGCCCTAACCCTAACACTAACACTAACCCTAACCCTAACCCATACCCTACGCCGTACCTGAACCCCTCCCCAAACCCGTACCCTAAGCCGTACCCTAAGCCTAACCCTAAGCCTAACCCTAACCCTAGGCTACCCTTGACTGCTTCTGCCTCCAATAGATTTCCTAAGCACTAGTGTTTTAAGCAACAGCTTAAAAAGAGAATCCTAATGTGATTTCTTTATAATGGGTGTGTTCCTTATCTTATCCTAGTGTCTAAATTCTTCTCCATTGCTGGAACCCCAAATAATATTCCTTTACGTGCTAAGGGGTATCTAGAGAGTGGGATAGGTTTACTAACTACCCTAACCCTAACGCGTACCCTAACCCTAACCCCTACCCTAAACCTAACACGTACACTAATCCTAACCGTACCCTAAACCGAGCCCTAACCCTAACACTAACCCTAACCCTAACCCTAACCCATACCCTACGCCGTACCCGAAACCCTCCCCGAACCCGTACCCTAAGCCGTACCCTAAGCCGAACCCTAAGCCTAACCCTAACCCTACGCTACCCTTGACTGCTTCTGCCTCCATTAGATTTCCTAAGCACTAGTGTTTTAAGGAACAGCTTAAAAAGAGAATCCTAATGTGATTTCTTTATAATGGGTGTGTTCCTTATCTTATCCTAGTGTCTAAACTTTTCTCCATGGCTGGACCCTCAAATAATATTCCTTTACGTGCTAAGGGGTATCTAGAGAGTGGGATAGGTTTAATAACTACCCTAACCCTAACGCGTACCCTAACCCTAACCCCTACCCTAACCCTAACACGTACCCTAATCCTAACCCGTACCCTAAACCGATCCCTAACCCTAACACTAACCCTAACCCTAACCCAAACCCATACCCTACGACGAACCCGTAACCTAAGCCTTACCCTAAGCCTAACCCTAAGCCTAACCCTAACCCTAGGCTACCCTTGACTGCTTCTGCCTCCAATAGCTTTCCTAAGCACTAGTGTTTTAAGGAACAGCTTAAAAAGAGAATCCTAATGTGAGTTCTTTATAATGGGTGTGTTCCTTATCTTATCCTAGTGTTTAAACTCTTCTCCAAGGCTGGACCCCCAAATAATATTCCTTTACGTGCTAAGGGGTATCTAGAGAGTGGGATAGGTTTAATAAATACCCTAACCCTAAAGCGTACCCTAACCCTAACCCCTACCCTAACCCTAACACGTACCCTAATCCTAACCCGTTCCCTGAACCGAGCCCTAACCTTAACACTAACCCTAACACTAATCCTAACCCATACCCTACACCGTAACCGAACCCCTCCCCGAACCCGTACCCTAAGCCGTACCCTAAGCCTAACCCTAAGCCTAACCCTAACCCTAGGCTACCCTTGACTGCTTCTGCCTCCAATAGATTTCCTAAGCACTAGTGTTTTAAGGAACAGCTTAAAAAGAGAATCCTAATGTGATTTCTTTATAATGGGTGTGTTCCTTATTTATCCTAGTGTCTAAACTCTTCTCCATGGCTGGACCCCCAAATAATATTCCCTTACGTGCTAAGGGGTATCTAGAGAGTGGGATAGGTTTAATAACTACCCTAACCCTAATGCGTACTCTAACCCTAACCCCTACCCTAACCCTAACATGTACCCTAATCCTAACGGGTACCCTAAACCGAGCCCTAACCCTAACACTAACCCTAACCCTAACCCATACCCTACGCCGTACCCGAACCCCTCCCCAAACCCGTACCCTAAGCCGTACCCTAAGCCTAACCCTAAGCCTAACATTAACCCTAGGCTACCCTTGACTGCTTCTGCCTCCAATAGATTTCCTAAGCACTAGTGTTTTAAGGAACAGCTTAAAAAGAGAATCCTAATGTGATTTCTTTATAATGGGTGTGTTCCTTATCTTAACCTAGTGTCTAAACTCTTCTCCATGGCTGCACCCCCAAATAATATTGCCTTACGTGCTAAGGGGTATCTAGAGAGTGGGATAGGTTTAATAACTACCCTAACCCTAATGCGTACTCTAACCCTAACCCCTACCCTAACACTAACACGTACCCTAATCCTAACCCGTACCCTAAACCGAGCCCTAACCCTAACACTAACACTAACCCTAACCCTAACCCATACCCTACGCCGTACCCGAACCCCTCCCCAAACCCGTACCCTAAGCCATACCCTAAGCCTAACCCTAAGCCTAACACTAACCCTAGGCTACCCTTGACTGCTTCTGCCTCCAATAGATTTCCTAAGCACTAGTGTTTTAAGGAACAGCTGAAAAAGAGAATCCTAATGTGATTTCTTTATAATGGGTGTGTTCCTTATCTTATCCTAGTGTCTAAACTCTTCTCCATGGCTGGACCCCCAAATAATATTCCTTTACGTGCTAAGGGGTATCTAGAGAGTGGGATAGGTTTACTAACTACCCTAACCCTAACGCGTACCCTAACCCTAACCCCTACCCTAAACCTAACACGTACCCTAATCCTAACCGTACCCTAAACCGAGCCCTAACCCTAACACTAACCCTAACCCTAACCCTAACACATACCCTACGCCGTACCCGAACCCCTCCCCGAACCCGTACCCTAAGCCGTACCCTAAGCCTAACCCTAAGCCTAACCCTAACCCTAGGCTACCCTTGACTGCTTCTGCCTCCAATAGATTTCCTAAGCACTAGTGTTTAAAGGAACAGCTTAAAAAGAGAATCCTAATGTGATTTCTTTATAATGGGTGTGTTCCTTATCTTATCCTAGTGTCTAAACTCTTCTCCATGGCTGGACCCTCAAATAATATTCCTTTACGTGCTAAGGGGTATCTAGAGAGTGGGATAGGTTTAATAACTACCCTAACCCTAATGCGTACCCTAACCCTAACCCCTACCCTAACCCTAACACATACCCTAAACCGAGCCCTAACCCTAACACTAACCCTAACCCTAACCCTAACCCATACCCTACGCCGTACCCGCACCCCTCACCGAACCCGTACCCTAAGCCGTACCCTAAGCCTAACCCTAAGCCTAACCCTAACCCTAGGCTACCCTTGACTGCTTCTGCCTCCAATAGATTTCCTAAGCACTAGTGTTTTAAGGAACAGCTTAAAAAGAGAATCCTAATGTGATTTCTTTATAATGGGTGTGTTCCTTATCTTGTCTTAGTGTCTAAACTCTTCTCCATGGCTGCACCCCCAAATAATATTCCCTTACGTGCTAAGGGGTATCTAGAGAGTGGGATAGGTTTAATAACTACCCTAACCCTAATGCGTACTCTAACCCTAACCCCTACCCTAACCCTAACATGTACCCTAATCCTAACAGGTACCGTAAACCGAGCCCTAACCCTAACACTAACCCTAACCCATACCCTACGCCGTACCCGAACCCCTCCCCAAACCCGTACCCTAAGCCGTACCCTAAGCCTAACCCTAAGCCTAACACTAACCCTAGGCTACCCTTGACTGCTTCTGCCTCCAATAGATTTCCTAAGCACTAGTGTTTTAAGGAACAGCTTAAAAAGAGAATCCTAATGTGATTTCTTTATAATGGGTGTGTTCCTTATTTATCCTAGTGTCTAAACTCTTCTCCATGGCTGGACCCCCAAATAATATTCCTTTACGTGCTAAGGGGTATCTAGAGAGTGGGATAGGTTTAATAACTACCCTAACCCTAATGCGTACTCTAACCCTAACCCCTACCCTAACCCTAACACGTACCCTAATCCTAACCCGTACCCTAAACCGAGCCCTAACCTTAACACTAACCCTAACCCTAAACCTAACCCATACCCTACGCTGTACCCAAACCCCTCCCCAAACCCGTACCCTAAGCCGTACCCTAAGCCTAACCCTAAGCCTAACACTAACCCTAGGCTACCCTTGACTGTTTCTGCCTCCAATAGATTTCCTAAGCACTAGTGTTTTAAGGAACAGCTTAAAAAGAGAATCCTAATGTGATTTCTTTATAATGGGTGTGTTCCTTATCTTATCCTAGTGTCTAAACTCTTCTCCATGGCTGGACCCTCAAATAATATTCCTTTACGCGCTAAGGGGTATCTAGAGAGTGGGATAGGTTTACTAACTACCCTAACCCTAACGCGTACCCTAACCCTAACCCCTACCCTAACCCTAACACGTACCCTAATCCAAACCCGTACCCTAAACCGATCCCTAACCCTAACACTAACCCTAACCCTAACCCAAACCCATACCCTACGACGAACCCGTACCCTAAGCCTTACCCTAAGCCTAACCCTAAGCCTAACCCTAACCCTAGGCTACCCTTGACTGCTTCTGCCTCCAATAGCTTTCCTAAGCACTAGTGTTTTAAGGAACAGCTTAAAAAGAGAATCCTAATGTGAGTTCTTTATAATGGGTGTGTTCCTTATCTTATCCTAGTGTTTAAACTCTTCTCCAAGGCTGGACCCCCAAATAATATTCCTTTACGTGCTAAGGGGTATCTAGAGAGTGGGATAGGTTTAATAAATACCCTAACCCTAAAGCGTACCCTAACCCTAACCCCTACCCTAACCCTAACACGTACCCTAATCCTAACCCGTTCCCTGAACCGAGCCCTAACCCTAACACTAACCCTAACACTAACCCTAACCCATACCCTACGCCGTAACCGAACCCCTCCCCGAACCCGTACCCTAAGCCGTACCCTAAGCCTAACCCTAAGCCTAACCCTAACCCTAGGCTACCCTTGACTGCTTCTGCCTCCAATAGATTTCCTAAGCACTAGTGTTTTAAGGAACAGCTGAAAAAGAGAATCCTAATGTGATTTCTTTATAATGGGTGTGTTCCTTATATTATCCTAGTGCCTAAACTCTTCTCCATGGCTGGACCCCCAAATAATATTCCTTTACGTGCTAAGGGGTATCTAGAGAGTGGGATAGGTTTAATAACTACCCTAACCCTAACGCATACCCTAACCCTAACCCCTACCCTAACCCTAACACGTACCCTAATCCTAACGGGTACCCTAAACCGAGCCCTAACCCTAACACTAACCCTAACCCTAACCCATACCCTACGCCGTACCCGAACCCCTCCCCAAACCCGTACCCTAAGCCGTACCCTAAGCCTAACCCTAAGCCTAACATTAACCCTAGGCTACCCTTGACAGCTTCTGCCTCCAATAGATTTCCTAAGCACTAGTGTTTTAAGGAACAGCTTAAAAAGAGAATCCTAATGTGATTTCTTTATAATGGGTGTGTTCCTTATCTTATCCTAGTGTCTAAACTCTTCTCCATGGCTGCACCCCCAAATAATATTGCCTTACGTGCTAAGGGGTATCTAGAGAGTGGGATAGGTTTACTAACTACCCTAACCCTAACGCGTACCCTAACCCTAACCCCTACCCTAACCCTAACACGTACCCTAATCCTAACCCGTACCCTAAACCGAACCCTAACCCTAACACTAACCCTAACCCTAACCCTAACCCATACCCTACGCCGTACCCGCACCCCTCCCCGAACCCGTAACCTAAGCCGTACCCTAAGCCTAACCCTAAGCCTAACCCTAACTCTAGGCTACCCTTGACTGCTTCTGCCTCCAATAGATTTCCTAAGCACTACTGTTTTAAGGAACAGCTTAAAAAGAGAATCCTAATGTGATTTCTTTATAATGGGTGTGTTCCTTATCTTATCCTAGTGTCTAAACTCTTCTCCATGGCTGCACCCCCAAATAATATTCCCTTACGTGCTAAGGGGTATCTAGAGAGTGGGATAGGTTTAATAACTACCCTAACCCTAACGCGTACCCTAACCCTAACCCCTACCCTAACCCTAACACGTACCCTAATCCTAACCTGTACCCTAAACCGAGCCCTAACCCTAACACTAACCCTAACCCTAACCCTAACCCATACCGTACGCCGTACCCGCACCCCTCCCCGAACCCGTACCCTAAGCCATACCCTAAACCTAACCCTAAGCCTAACCCTAACCCTAGGCTACCCTTGACTGCTTCTGCCTCCAATTGATTTCCTAAGCAGTAGTGTTTTAAGGAACAGCTTAAAAAGAGAATCCTAAAGTGATTTCTTTATAATGGGTGTGTTCCTTATCTTATCCTAGTGTCTAAACTCTTCTCCATGGCTGGACCCCCAAATAATATTCCTTTACGTGCTAAGGGGGAGCTAGAGAGTGGGATAGGTTTACTAACTACCCTAGCCCTAACGCGTAACCTAACCCTAACCCCTACCCTAACCCTAACACGTACCCTAATCCTAACCCGTACCCTAAACCGAGCCCTAACCCTAACACTAACCCAAACCCTAACCCTAACCCATACCCTACGCCGTACACGAACACCTCCCCGAACCCATACCCCAAGCCGTACCCTAAACCTAACCCTAAGCCTAACCCTAACCCTAGGCTACCCTTGACTGCTTCTGCCTCCAATAGATTTCCTAAGCACTAGTGTTTTAAGGAACAGCTTAAAAAGAGAATCCTAATGTGATTTCTTTATAATGGGTGTGTTCCTTATCTTATCCTAGTGTCTAAACTCTTCTCCATGGCTGCACCCCCAAATAATATTGCCTTACGTGCTAAGGGGTATCTAGAGAGTGGGATAGGTTTAATAACTACCCTAACCCTAATGCGTACTCTAACCCTAACCCCTACTCTAACACTAACACCTACCCTAATCCTAACCCGTACCCTAAACCGAGCCCTAACCCTAACACTAACACTAACCCTAACCCTAACCCATACCCTACGCCGTACCTGAACCCCTCCCCAAACCCGTACCCTAAGCCGTACCCTAAGCCTAACCCTAAGCCTAACACTAACCCTAGGCTACCCTTGACTGCTTCTGCCTCCAATAGATTTCCTAAGCACTAGTGTTTTAAGCAACAGCTTAAAAAGAGAATCCTAATGTGATTTCTTTATAATGGGTGTGTTCCTTATCTTATCCTAGTGTCTAAATTCTTCTCCATTGCTGCAACCCAAAATAATATTCCTTTACGTGCTAAGGGGTATCTAGAGAGTGGGATAGGTTTACTAACTACCCTAACCCTAACGCGTACCCTAACCCTAACCCCTACCCTAAACCTAACACGTACACTAATCCTAACCGTACCCTAAACCGAGCCCTAACCCTAACACTAACCCTAACCCTAACCCTAACCCATACCCTACGCCGTACCCGAAACCCTCCCCGAACCCGTACCCTAAGCCGTACCCTAAGCCTAACCCTAAGCCTAACCCTAACCCTACGCTACCCTTGACTGCTTCTGCCTCCAATAGATTTCCTAAGCACTAGTGTTTTAAGGAACAGCTTAAAAAGAGAATCCTAATGTGATTTCTTTATAATGGGTGTGTTCCTTATCTTATCCTAGTGTCTAAACTTTTCTCCATGGCTGGACCCTCAAATAATATTCCTTTACGTGCTAAGGGGTATCTAGAGAGTGGGATAGGTTTAATAACTACCCTAACCCTAACGCGTACCCTAACCCTAACCCCTACCCTAACCCTATCACGTACCCTAATCCTAACCCATACCCTAAACCGAGCCCTAACCCTAACACTAACCCTAACCCTAACCCTAACCCATACTCTACGCCGTACCCGCACCCCTCCCCGAACCCGTAACCTAAGCCGTACCCTAAGCCTAACCCTAAGCCTAACCCTAACCCTAGGCTACCCTTGACTGCTTCTGCCTCCAATAGATTTCCTAAGCACTACTGTTTTAAGGAACAGCTTAAAAAGAGAATCCTAATGTGATTTCTTTATAATGGGTGTGTTCCTTATCTTATCCTAGTGTCTAAACTCTTCTCCATGGCTGGACCCTCAAATAATATTCCTTTACGTGCTAAGGGGTATCTAGAGAGTGGGATAGGTTTAATAACTACCCTAACCCTAACGCGTACCCTAACCCTAACCCCTACCCTAACCCTAACACGTACCCTAATCCTAACCCGTACCCTAAACCGACCCCTAACCCTAACACTAACCCTAACCCTAACCCTAACTCATACCCTACGCCGTACCCGCACCCCTCCCCGAACCCGTAACCTAAGCCGTACCCTAAGCCTAACCCTAAGCCTAACCCTAACTCTAGGCTACCCTTGACTGCTTCTGCCTCCAATAGATTTCCTAAGCACTACTGTTTTAAGGAACAGCTTAAAAAGAGAATCCTAATGTGATTTCTTTATAATGGGTGTGTTCCTTATCTTATCCTAGTGTCTAAACTCTTCTCCATGGCTGCACCCCCAAATAATATTCCCTTACGTGCTAAGGGGTATCTAGAGAGTGGGATAGGTTTAATAACTACCCTAACCCTAACGCGTACCCTAACCCTAACCCCTACCCTAACCCTAACACGTACCCTAATCTTAACCTGTACCCTAAACCGAGCCCTAACCCTAACACTAACCCTAACCCTAACCCTAACCCATACCGTACGCCGTACCCGCACCCCTCCCCGAACCCGTACCCTAAGCCATACCCTAAACCTAACCCTAAGCCTAACCCTAACCCTAGGCTACCCTTGACTGCTTCTGCCTCCAATTGATTTCCTAAGCAGTAGTGTTTTAAGGAACAGCTTAAAAAGAGAATCCTAAAGTGATTTCTTTATAATGGGTGTGTTCCTTATCTTATCCTAGTGTCTAAACTCTTCTCCATGGCTGGACCCCCAAATAATATTCCTTTACGTGCTAAGGGGGAGCTAGAGAGTGGGATAGGTTTACTAACTACCCTAGCCCTAACGCGTAACCTAACCCTAACCCCTACCCTAACCCTAACACGTACCCTAATCCTAACCCGTACCCTAAACCGAGCCCTAACCCTAACACTAACCCAAACCCTAACCCTAACCCATACCCTACGCCGTACACGAACACCTCCCCGAACCCATACCCCAAGCCGTACCCTAAACCTAACCCTAAGCCTAACCCTATCCCTAGGCTACCCTTGACTGCTTCTGCCTCCAATAGATTTCCTAAGCACTAGTGTTTTAAGGAACAGCTTAAAAAGAGAATCCTAATGTGATTTCTATATAATGGGTGTGTTCCTTATCTTATCCTAGTGTCTAAACTCTTCTCCATGGCTGCACCCCCAAATAATATTGCCTTACGTGCTAAGGGGTATCTAGAGAGTGGGATAGGTTTAATAACTACCCTAACCCTAATGCGTACTCTAACCCTAACCCCTACTCTAACACTAACACCTACCCTAATCCTAACCCGTACCCTAAACCGAGCCCTAACCCTAACACTAACACTAACCCTAACCCTAACCCATACCCTACGCCGTACCTGAACCCCTCCCCAAACCCGTACCCTAAGCCGTACCCTAAGCCTAACCCTAAGCCTAACACTAACCCTAGGCTACCCTTGACTGCTTCTGCCTCCAATAGATTTCCTAAGCACTAGTGTTTTAAGCAACAGCTTAAAAAGAGAATCCTAATGTGATTTCTTTATAATGGGTGTGTTCCTTATCTTATCCTAGTGTCTAAATTCTTCTCCATTGCTGCAACCCCAAATAATATTCCTTTACGTGCTAAGGGGTATCTAGAGAGTGGGATAGGTTTACTAACTACCCTAACCCTAACGCGTACCCTAACCCTAACCCCTACCCTAAACCTAACACGTACACTAATCCTAACCGTACCCTAAACCGAGCCCTAACCCTAACACTAACCCTAACCCTAACCCTAACCCATACCCTACGCCGTACCCGAAACCCTCCCCGAACCCGTACCCTAAGCCGTACCCTAAGCCTAACCCTAAGCCTAACCCTAACCCTACGCTACCCTTGACTGCTTCTGCCTCCAATAGATTTCCTAAGCACTAGTGTTTTAAGGAACAGCTTAAAAAGAGAATCCTAATGTGATTTCTTTATAATGGGTGTGTTCCTTATCTTATCCTAGTGTCTAAACTTTTCTCCATGGCTGGACCCTCAAATAATATTCCTTTACGTGCTAAGGGGTATCTAGAGAGTGGGATAGGTTTAATAACTACCCTAACCCTAACGCGTACCCTAACCCTAACCCCTACCCTAACCCTATCACGTACCCTAATCCTAACCCATACCCTAAACCGAGCCCTAACCCTAACACTAACCCTAACCCTAACCCTAACCCATACCCTACGCCGTACCCGCACCCCTCCCCGAACCCGTAACCTAAGCCGTACCCTAAGCCTAACCCTAAGCCTAACCCTAACCCTAGGCTACCCTTGACTGCTTCTGCCTCCAATAGATTTCCTAAGCACTACTGTTTTAAGGAACAGCTTAAAAAGAGAATCCTAATGTGATTTCTTTATAATGGGTGTGTTCCTTATCTTATCCTAGTGTCTAAACTCTTCTCCATGGCTGCACCCCCAAATAATATTCCCTTACGTGCTAAGGGGTATCTAGAGAGTGGGATAGGTTTAATAACTACCCTAACCCTAACGCATACCCTAACCCTAACCCCTACCCTAACCCTAACACGTACCCTAATCCTAAACTGTACCCTAAACCGAGCCCTAACCCTAACACTAACCCTAACCCTAACCCATACCCTACACCGTACCCGCACCCCTCCCCGAACCCATACCC
Organism: Balaenoptera borealis; assembly: GCF_965194805.1. Taxonomy (NCBI): domain Eukaryota; kingdom Metazoa; phylum Chordata; class Mammalia; order Artiodactyla; family Balaenopteridae; genus Balaenoptera; species Balaenoptera borealis. Next base: position 24,736 of record NW_028122233.1, read on the forward strand.
TAAGCCATACCCTAAACCTAACCCTAAGCCTAACCCTAACCCTAGGCTACCCTTGACTGCTTCTGCCTCCAATTGATTTCCTAAGCAGTAGTGTTTTAAGGAACAGTTTAAAAAGAGAATCCTAATGTGATTTCTTTATAATGGGTGTGTTCCTTATCTTATCCTAGTGTCTAAACTCTTCTCCATGGCTGGACACCCAAATAATATACCTTTACGTGCTAAGGCGGAGCTAGAGAGTGGGATAGGTTTACTAACTACCCTAGCCCTAACGCGTAACCTAACCCTAACCCCTACCCTAACCCTAACATGTACCCTAATCCTAACCCGTACCCTAAACCGAGCCCTAACCCTAACGCTAACCCAAACCCTAACCCTAACCCATACCCTACGCCGTACACGAACACCTCCCCGAACCCATACCCCAAGCCGTACCCTAAGCCTAACCCTAAGCCTAACCCTAACCCTAGGCTACCCTTGACTGCTTCTGCCTCCAATAGATTTCCTAAGCACTAGTGTTTTAAGGAACAGCTTAAAAAGAGAATCCTAAAGTGATTTCTTTATAATGGATGTGTTCCTTATCTTATCCTAGTGTCTAAACTCTTCTCCATTGCTGGACCCCCAAATAAAATTCCTTTACGTGCTAAGGGGTATCTAGAGAGTGGGATAGGTTTAATAACTACCCTAACCCTAACGCGTACCCTAACCCTAACCCCTACCCTAACCCTAACACGTACCCTAATCCTAACCTGTACCCTAAACCGAGCCCTAACCCTAACACTAACCCTAACCCTAACCATAACCCATACCCTACGCCGTACCCGCACCCCTCCCCGAACCCGTACCCTAAGCCATACCCTAAACCTAACCCTAAGCCTAACCCTAACCCTAGGCTACCCTTGACTGCTTCTGCCTCCAATTGATTTCCTAAGCAGTAGTGTTTTAAGGAACAGCTTAAAAAGAGAATCCTAAAGTGATTTCTTTATAATGGGTGTGTTCCTTATCTTATCCTAGTGTCTAAACTCTTCTCCATGGCTGCACCCCCAAATAATATTCCCTTACGTGCTAAGGGGTATCTAGAGAGTGGGATAGGTTTAATAACTACCCTAACCCTAACGCGTACCCTAACCCTAACCCCTACCCTAACCCTAACACGTACCCTAATCCTAACCTGTACCCTAAACCGAGCCCTAACCCTAACACTAACCCTAACCCTAACCCTAACCAATACCCTACGCCGTACCCGCACCCCTCCCCGAACCCGTACCCTAAGCCATACCCTAAACCTAACCCTAAGCCTAACCCTAACCCTAGGCTACCCTTGACTGCTTCTGCCTCCAATTGATTTCCTAAGCAGTAGTGTTTTAAGGAACAGCTTAAAAAGAGAATCCTAATGTGATTTCTTTATAATGGGTGTGTTCCTTATCTTATCCTAGTGTCTAAACTCTTCTCCATGGCTGGACCCCCAAATAATATTCCTTTACGTGCTAAGGGGGAGCTAGAGAGTGGGATAGGTTTACTTACTACCCTAGCCCTAACGCGTAACCTAACCCTAACTCCTACCCTAACCCTAACACGTACCCTAATCCTAACCCGTACCCTAAACCGAGCCCTAACCCTAACACTAACCCAAACCCTAACCCTAACCCATACCCTACGCCGTACACGAACACCTCCCCGAACCCATACCCCAAGCCGTACCCTAACCCTAACCCTAAGCCTAACCCTAACCCTAGGCTACCCTTGACTGCTTCTGCCTCCAATAGATTTCCTAAGCACTAGTGTTTTAAGGAACAGCTTAAAAAGAGAATCCTAAAGTGATTTCTTTATAATGGGTGTGTTCCTTATCTTATCCTAGTGTCTAAACTCTTCTCCATGGCTGGACCCGCAAATAATATTCCTTTACGTGCTAAGGGGTATCTAGAGAGTGGGATAGGTTTAATAACTACCCTAACCCTAACGCGTACCCTAACCCTAACCCCTACCCTAACCCTAACACGTACCCTAATCCTAACCCGTACCCTAAACCGAGCCCTAACCCTAACACTAACCCTAACCCTAACCCTAACCCATACCCTACGCCGTACCCGAAACCCTCCCCGAACTCGTACCCTAAGCCGTACCCTAAGCCTAACCCTAAGCCTAACCCTAACCCTAGGCTACCCTTGACTGCTTCTGCCTCCAATAGATTTCCTAAACACTAGTGTTTTAAGGAACAGCTTAAAAAGAGAATCCTAATGTGATTTCTTTATAATGGGTGTGTTCCTTATCTTATCCTAGTGTCTAAACTTTTCTCCATGGCTGGACCCTCAAATAATATTCATTTACGTGCTAAGGGGTATCTAGAGATTGGGATAGGTTTAATAACTACTCAAACCCTAACGCGTACCCTAACCCTAACCCCTACCCTAACCCTAACACGTACCCTAATCCTAACCCGTACCCTAAACCGAGCCCTAACCCTAACACTAACCCTAACCCTAACCCATACCTTACGCCGTACCCGAAACCCTCCCCGAACCCGTACCCTAAGCCGTACCCTAAGCCTAACCCTAAGCCTAACCTGACCCTAGGCTACCCTTGACTGCTTCTGCCTCCAATAGATTTCCTAAGCACTAGTGTTTTAAGGAACAGCTTAAAAAGAGAATCCTAATGTGATTTCTTTATAATGGGTGTGTTCCTTATCTTATCCTAGTGTCTAAACTCTTCTCCATGGCTGCACCCCCAAATAATATTGCCTTACGTGCTAAGGGGTATCTAGAGAGTGGGATAGGTTTAATAACTACCCTAACCCTAATGCGTACTCTAACCCTAACCCCTACCCTAACACTAACACCTACCCTAATCCTAACCCGTACCCTAAACCGAGCCCTAACCCTAACACTAACACTAACCCTAACCCTAACCCATACCCTACGCCGTACCTGAACCCCTCCCCAAACCCGTACCCTAAGCCGTAGCCTAAGCCTAACCCTAAGCCTAACACTAACCCTAGGCTACCCTTGACTGCTTCTGCCTCCAATAGATTTCCTAAGCACTAGTGTTTTAAGCAACAGCTTAAAAAGAGAATCCTAATGTGATTTCTTTATAATGGGTGTGTTCCTTATCTTATCCTAGTGTCTAAATTCTTCTCCATGGCTGGAACCCCAAATAATATTCCTTTACGTGCTAAGGGTATCTAGAGAGTGGGATAGGTTTACTAACTACCCTAACCCTAACGCGTACCCTAACCCTAACCCCTACCCTAAACCTAACACGTACCCTAATCCTAACCGTACCCTAAAACGAGCCCTAACCCTAACACTAACCCTAACCCTAACCCTAACCCATACCCTACGCCGTACCCGAAACCCTCCCCGAACCCGTACCCTAAGCCGTACCCTAAGCCTAACCCTAAGCCTAACCCTAACCCTAGGCTACCCTTGACTGCTTCTGCCTCCAATAGATTTCTTAAGCACTAGTGTTTTAAGGAACAGCTTAAAAAGAGAATCCTAATGTGATTTCTTTATAATGGGTGTGTTCCTTATCTTATCCTACTGTCTAAACTCTTCTCCATGGCTGGACCCTCAAATAATATTCCTTTACGTGCTAAGGGGTATCTAGAGAGTGGGATAGGTTTAATAACTACCCTAACCCTAATGCGTACTCTAACCCTAACCCCTACTCTAACACTAACACCTACCCTAATCCTAACCCGTACCCTAAACCGAGCCCTAACCCTAACACTAACACTAACCCTAACCCTAACCCATACCCTACGCCGTACCTGAACCCCTCCCCAAACCCGTACCCTAAGCCGTACCCTAAGCCTAACCCTAAGCCTAACACTAACCCTAGGCTACCCTTGACTGCTTCTGCCTCCAATAGATTTCCTAAGCACTAGTGTTTTAAGCAACAGCTTAAAAAGAGAATCCTAATGTGATTTCTTTATAATGGGTGTGTTCCTTATCTTATCCTAGTGTCTAAACTCTTCTCCATGGCTGGACCCTCAAATAATATTCCTTTACGTGCTAAGGGGTATCTAGAGAGTGGGATAGGTTTAATAACTACCCTAACCCTAACGCGTACCCTAACCCTAACCCCTACCCTAACCCTAACACGTACCCTAATCCTAACCCGTACCCTAAACCGACCCCTAACCCTAACACTAACCCTAACCCTAACCCTAACTCATACCCTACGCCGTACCCGCACCCCTCCCCGAACCCGTAACCTAAGCCGTACCCTAAGCCTAACCCTAAGCCTAACCCTAACTCTAGGCTACCCTTGACTGCTTCTGCCTCCAATAGATTTCCTAAGCACTACTGTTTTAAGGAACAGCTTAAAAAGAGAATCCTAATGTGATTTCTTTATAATGGGTGTGTTCCTTATCTTATCCTAGTGTCTAAACTCTTCTCCATGGCTGCACCCCCAAATAATATTCCCTTACGTGCTAAGGGGTATCTAGAGAGTGGGATAGGTTTAATAACTACCCTAACCCTAACGCGTACCCTAACCCTAACCCCTACCCTAACCCTAACACGTACCCTAATCTTAACCTGTACCCTAAACCGAGCCCTAACCCTAACACTAACCCTAACCCTAACCCTAACCCATACCGTACGCCGTACCCGCACCCCTCCCCGAACCCGTACCCTAAGCCATACCCTAAACCTAACCCTAAGCCTAACCCTAACCCTAGGCTACCCTTGACTGCTTCTGCCTCCAATTGATTTCCTAAGCAGTAGTGTTTTAAGGAACAGCTTAAAAAGAGAATCCTAAAGTGATTTCTTTATAATGGGTGTGTTCCTTATCTTATCCTAGTGTCTAAACTCTTCTCCATGGCTGGACCCCCAAATAATATTCCTTTACGTGCTAAGGGGGAGCTAGAGAGTGGGATAGGTTTACTAACTACCCTAGCCCTAACGCGTAACCTAACCCTAACCCCTACCCTAACCCTAACACGTACCCTAATCCTAACCCGTACCCTAAACCGAGCCCTAACCCTAACACTAACCCAAACCCTAACCCTAACCCATACCCTACGCCGTACACGAACACCTCCCCGAACCCATACCCCAAGCCGTACCCTAAACCTAACCCTAAGCCTAACCCTATCCCTAGGCTACCCTTGACTGCTTCTGCCTCCAATAGATTTCCTAAGCACTAGTGTTTTAAGGAACAGCTTAAAAAGAGAATCCTAATGTGATTTCTTTATAATGGGTGTGTTCCTTATCTTATCCTAGTGTCTAAACTCTTCTCCATGGCTGCACCCCCAAATAATATTGCCTTACGTGCTAAGGGGTATCTAGAGAGTGGGATAGGTTTAATAACTACCCTAACCCTAATGCGTACTCTAACCCTAACCCCTACTCTAACACTAACACCTACCCTAATCCTAACCCGTACCCTAAACCGAGCCCTAACCCTAACACTAACACTAACCCTAACCCTAACCCATACCCTACGCCGTACCTGAACCCCTCCCCAAACCCGTACCCTAAGCCGTACCCTAAGCCTAACCCTAAGCCTAACACTAACCCTAGGCTACCCTTGACTGCTTCTGCCTCCAATAGATTTCCTAAGCACTAGTGTTTTAAGCAACAGCTTAAAAAGAGAATCCTAATGTGATTTCTTTATAATGGGTGTGTTCCTTATCTTATCCTAGTGTCTAAATTCTTCTCCATTGCTGCAACCCCAAATAATATTCCTTTACGTGCTAAGGGGTATCTAGAGAGTGGGATAGGTTTACTAACTACCCTAACCCTAACGCGTACCCTAACCCTAACCCCTACCCTAAACCTAACACGTACACTAATCCTAACCGTACCCTAAACCGAGCCCTAACCCTAACACTAACCCTAACCCTAACCCTAACCCATACCCTACGCCGTACCCGAAACCCTCCCCGAACCCGTACCCTAAGCCGTACCCTAAGCCTAACCCTAAGCCTAACCCTAACCCTACGCTACCCTTGACTGCTTCTGCCTCCAATAGATTTCCTAAGCACTAGTGTTTTAAGGAACAGCTTAAAAAGAGAATCCTAATGTGATTTCTTTATAATGGGTGTGTTCCTTATCTTATCCTAGTGTCTAAACTTTTCTCCATGGCTGGACCCTCAAATAATATTCCTTTACGTGCTAAGGGGTATCTAGAGAGTGGGATAGGTTTAATAACTACCCTAACCCTAACGCGTACCCTAACCCTAACCCCTACCCTAACCCTATCACGTACCCTAATCCTAACCCATACCCTAAACCGAGCCCTAACCCTAACACTAACCCTAACCCTAACCCTAACCCATACCCTACGCCGTACCCGCACCCCTCCCCGAACCCGTAACCTAAGCCGTACCCTAAGCCTAACCCTAAGCCTAACCCTAACCCTAGGCTACCCTTGACTGCTTCTGCCTCCAATAGATTTCCTAAGCACTACTGTTTTAAGGAACAGCTTAAAAAGAGAATCCTAATGTGATTTCTTTATAATGGGTGTGTTCCTTATCTTATCCTAGTGTCTAAACTCTTCTCCATGGCTGCACCCCCAAATAATATTCCCTTACGTGCTAAGGGGTATCTAGAGAGTGGGATAGGTTTAATAACTACCCTAACCCTAACGCATACCCTAACCCTAACCCCTACCCTAACCCTAACACGTACCCTAATCCTAAACTGTACCCTAAACCGAGCCCTAACCCTAACACTAACCCTAACCCTAACCCATACCCTACACCGTACCCGCACCCCTCCCCGAACCCATACCCTAAGCCATACCCTAAACCTAACCCTAAGCCTAACCCTAACCCTAGGCTACCCTTGACTGCTTCTGCCTCCAATTGATTTCCTAAGCAGTAGTGTTTTAAGGAACAGTTTAAAAAGAGAATCCTAATGTGATTTCTTTATAATGGGTGTGTTCCTTATCTTATCCTAGTGTCTAAACTCTTCTCCATGGCTGGACACCCAAATAATATACCTTTACGTGCTAAGGCGGAGCTAGAGAGTGGGATAGGTTTACTAACTACCCTAGCCCTAACGCGTAACCTAACCCTAACCCCTACCCTAACCCTAACATGTACCCTAATCCTAACCCGTACCCTAAACCGAGCCCTAACCCTAACGCTAACCCAAACCCTAACCCTAACCCATACCCTACGCCGTACACGAACACCTCCCCGAACCCATACCCCAAGCCGTACCCTAAGCCTAACCCTAAGCCTAACCCTAACCCTAGGCTACCCTTGACTGCTTCTGCCTCCAATAGATTTCCTAAGCACTAGTGTTTTAAGGAACAGCTTAAAAAGAGAATCCTAAAGTGATTTCTTTATAATGGATGTGTTCCTTATCTTATCCTAGTGTCTAAACTCTTCTCCATTGCTGGACCCCCAAATAAAATTCCTTTACGTGCTAAGGGGTATCTAGAGAGTGGGATAGGTTTAATAACTACCCTAACCCTAACGCGTACCCTAACCCTAACCCCTACCCTAACCCTAACACGTACCCTAATCCTAACCTGTACCCTAAACCGAGCCCTAACCCTAACACTAACCCTAACCCTAACCATAACCCATACCCTACGCCGTACCCGCACCCCTCCCCGAACCCGTACCCTAAGCCATACCCTAAACCTAACCCTAAGCCTAACCCTAACCCTAGGCTACCCTTGACTGCTTCTGCCTCCAATTGATTTCCTAAGCAGTAGTGTTTTAAGGAACAGCTTAAAAAGAGAATCCTAAAGTGATTTCTTTATAATGGGTGTGTTCCTTATCTTATCCTAGTGTCTAAACTCTTCTCCATGGCTGCACCCCCAAATAATATTCCCTTACGTGCTAAGGGGTATCTAGAGAGTGGGATAGGTTTAATAACTACCCTAACCCTAACGCGTACCCTAACCCTAACCCCTACCCTAACCCTAACACGTACCCTAATCCTAACCTGTACCCTAAACCGAGCCCTAACCCTAACACTAACCCTAACCCTAACCCTAACCAATACCCTACGCCGTACCCGCACCCCTCCCCGAACCCGTACCCTAAGCCATACCCTAAACCTAACCCTAAGCCTAACCCTAACCCTAGGCTACCCTTGACTGCTTCTGCCTCCAATTGATTTCCTAAGCAGTAGTGTTTTAAGGAACAGCTTAAAAAGAGAATCCTAATGTGATTTCTTTATAATGGGTGTGTTCCTTATCTTATCCTAGTGTCTAAACTCTTCTCCATGGCTGGACCCCCAAATAATATTCCTTTACGTGCTAAGGGGGAGCTAGAGAGTGGGATAGGTTTACTTACTACCCTAGCCCTAACGCGTAACCTAACCCTAACTCCTACCCTAACCCTAACACGTACCCTAATCCTAACCCGTACCCTAAACCGAGCCCTAACCCTAACACTAACCCAAACCCTAACCCTAACCCATACCCTACGCCGTACACGAACACCTCCCCGAACCCATACCCCAAGCCGTACCCTAACCCTAACCCTAAGCCTAACCCTAACCCTAGGCTACCCTTGACTGCTTCTGCCTCCAATAGATTTCCTAAGCACTAGTGTTTTAAGGAACAGCTTAAAAAGAGAATCCTAAAGTGATTTCTTTATAATGGGTGTGTTCCTTATCTTATCCTAGTGTCTAAACTCTTCTCCATGGCTGGACCCGCAAATAATATTCCTTTACGTGCTAAGGGGTATCTAGAGAGTGGGATAGGTTTAATAACTACCCTAACCCTAACGCGTACCCTAACCCTAACCCCTACCCTAACCCTAACACGTACCCTAATCCTAACCCGTACCCTAAACCGAGCCCTAACCCTAACACTAACCCTAACCCTAACCCTAACCCATACCCTACGCCGTACCCGAAACCCTCCCCGAACTCGTACCCTAAGCCGTACCCTAAGCCTAACCCTAAGCCTAACCCTAACCCTAGGCTACCCTTGACTGCTTCTGCCTCCAATAGATTTCCTAAACACTAGTGTTTTAAGGAACAGCTTAAAAAGAGAATCCTAATGTGATTTCTTTATAATGGGTGTGTTCCTTATCTTATCCTAGTGTCTAAACTTTTCTCCATGGCTGGACCCTCAAATAATATTCATTTACGTGCTAAGGGGTATCTAGAGATTGGGATAGGTTTAATAACTACTCAAACCCTAACGCGTACCCTAACCCTAACCCCTACCCTAACCCTAACACGTACCCTAATCCTAACCCGTACCCTAAACCGAGCCCTAACCCTAACACTAACCCTAACCCTAACCCATACCTTACGCCGTACCCGAAACCCTCCCCGAACCCGTACCCTAAGCCGTACCCTAAGCCTAACCCTAAGCCTAACCTTACCCTAGGCTACCCTTGACTGCTTCTGCCTCCAATAGATTTCCTAAGCACTAGTGTTTTAAGGAACAGCTTAAAAAGAGAATCCTAATGTGATTTCTTTATAATGGGTGTGTTCCTTATCTTATCCTAGTGTCTAAACTCTTCTCCATGGCTGCACCCCCAAATAATATTGCCTTACGTGCTAAGGGGTATCTAGAGAGTGGGATAGGTTTAATAACTACCCTAACCCTAATGCGTACTCTAACCCTAACCCCTACCCTAACACTAACACCTACCCTAATCCTAACCCGTACCCTAAACCGAGCCCTAACCCTAACACTAACACTAACCCTAACCCTAACCCATACCCTACGCCGTACCTGAACCCCTCCCCAAACCCGTACCCTAAGCCGTAGCCTAAGCCTAACCCTAAGCCTAACACTAACCCTAGGCTACCCTTGACTGCTTCTGCCTCCAATAGATTTCCTAAGCACTAGTGTTTTAAGCAACAGCTTAAAAAGAGAATCCTAATGTGATTTCTTTATAATGGGTGTGTTCCTTATCTTATCCTAGTGTCTAAATTCTTCTCCATGGCTGGAACCCCAAATAATATTCCTTTACGTGCTAAGGGGTATCTAGAGAGTGGGATAGGTTTACTAACTACCCTAACCCTAACGCGTACCCTAACCCTAACCCCTACCCTAAACCTAACACGTACCCTAATCCTAACCGTACCCTAAAACGAGCCCTAACCCTAACACTAACCCTAACCCTAACCCTAACCCATACCCTACGCCGTACCCGAAACCCTCCCCGAACCCGTACCCTAAGCCGTACCCTAAGCCTAACCCTAAGCCTAACCCTAACCCTAGGCTACCCTTGACTGCTTCTGCCTCCAATAGATTTCTTAAGCACTAGTGTTTTAAGGAACAGCTTAAAAAGAGAATCCTAATGTGATTTCTTTATAATGGGTGTGTTCCTTATCTTATCCTACTGTCTAAACTCTTCTCCATGGCTGGACCCTCAAATAATATTCCTTTACGTGCTAAGGGGTATCTAGAGAGTGGGATAGGTTTAATAACTACCCTAACCCTAATGCGTACTCTAACCCTAACCCCTACTCTAACACTAACACCTACCCTAATCCTAACCCGTACCCTAAACCGAGCCCTAACCCTAACACTAACACTAACCCTAACCCTAACCCATACCCTACGCCGTACCTGAACCCCTCCCCAAACCCGTACCCTAAGCCGTACCCTAAGCCTAACCCTAAGCCTAACACTAACCCTAGGCTACCCTTGACTGCTTCTGCCTCCAATAGATTTCCTAAGCACTAGTGTTTTAAGCAACAGCTTAAAAAGAGAATCCTAATGTGATTTCTTTATAATGGGTGTGTTCCTTATCTTATCCTAGTGTCTAAATTCTTCTCCATTGCTGCAACCCCAAATAATATTCCTTTACGTGCTAAGGGGTATCTAGAGAGTGGGATAGGTTTAATAACTACCCTAACCCTAACGCGTACCCTAACCCTAACCCCTACCCTAACCCTAACACGTACCCTAATCCTAACCCGTACCCTAAACCGAACCCTAACCCTAACACTAACCCTAACCCTAACCCTAACCCATACCCTACGCCGTACCCGCACCCCTCCCCGAACCCGTAACCTAAGCCGTACCCTAAGCCTAACCCTAAGCCTAACCCTAACTCTAGGCTACCCTTGACTGCTTCTGCCTCCAATAGATTTCCTAAGCACTACTGTTTTAAGGAACAGCTTAAAAAGAGAATCCTAATGTGATTTCTTTATAATGGGTGTGTTCCTTATCTTATCCTAGTGTCTAAACTCTTCTCCATGGCTGCACCCCCAAATAATATTGCCTTACGTGCTAAGGGGTATCTAGAGAGTGGGATAGGTTTAATAACTACCCTAACCCTAATGCGTACTCTAACCCTAACCCCTACTCTAACACTAACACCTACCCTAATCCTAACCCGTACCCTAAACCGAGCCCTAACCCTAACACTAACACTAACCCTAACCCTAACCCATACCCTACGCCGTACCTGAACCCCTCCCCAAACCCGTACCCTAAGCCGTACCCTAAGCCTAACCCTAAGCCTAACACTAACCCTAGGCTACCCTTGACTGCTTCTGCCTCCAATAGATTTCCTAAGCACTAGTGTTTTAAGCAACAGCTTAAAAAGAGAATCCTAATGTGATTTCTTTATAATGGGTGTGTTCCTTATCTTATCCTAGTGTCTAAATTCTTCTCCATTGCTGCAACCCCAAATAATATTCCTTTACGTGCTAAGGGGTATCTAGAGAGTGGGATAGGTTTACTAACTACCCTAACCCTAACGCGTACCCTAACCCTAACCCCTACCCTAAACCTAACACGTACACTAATCCTAACCGTACCCTAAACCGAGCCCTAACCCTAACACTAACCCTAACCCTAACCCTAACCCATACCCTACGCCGTACCCGAAACCCTCCCCGAACCCGTACCCTAAGCCGTACCCTAAGCCTAACCCTAAGCCTAACCCTAACCCTACGCTACCCTTGACTGCTTCTGCCTCCAATAGATTTCCTAAGCACTAGTGTTTTAAGGAACAGCTTAAAAAGAGAATCCTAATGTGATTTCTTTATAATGGGTGTGTTCCTTATCTTATCCTAGTGTCTAAACTTTTCTCCATGGCTGGACCCTCAAATAATATTCCTTTACGTGCTAAGGGGTATCTAGAGAGTGGGATAGGTTTAATAACTACCCTAACCCTAACGCGTACCCTAACCCTAACCCCTACCCTAACCCTATCACGTACCCTAATCCTAACCCATACCCTAAACCGAGCCCTAACCCTAACACTAACCCTAACCCTAACCCTAACCCATACCCTACGCCGTACCCGCACCCCTCCCCGAACCCGTAACCTAAGCCGTACCCTAAGCCTAACCCTAAGCCTAACCCTAACCCTAGGCTACCCTTGACTGCTTCTGCCTCCAATAGATTTCCTAAGCACTACTGTTTTAAGGAACAGCTTAAAAAGAGAATCCTAATGTGATTTCTTTATAATGGGTGTGTTCCTTATCTTATCCTAGTGTCTAAACTCTTCTCCATGGCTGCACCCCCAAATAATATTCCCTTACGTGCTAAGGGGTATCTAGAGAGTGGGATAGGTTTAATAACTACCCTAACCCTAACGCATACCCTAACCCTAACCCCTACCCTAACCCTAACACGTACCCTAATCCTAAACTGTACCCTAAACCGAGCCCTAACCCTAACACTAACCCTAACCCTAACCCATACCCTACACCGTACCCGCACCCCTCCCCGAACCCATACCCTAAGCCATACCCTAAACCTAACCCTAAGCCTAACCCTAACCCTAGGCTACCCTTGACTGCTTCTGCCTCCAATTGATTTCCTAAGCAGTAGTGTTTTAAGGAACAGTTTAAAAAGAGAATCCTAATGTGATTTCTTTATAATGGGTGTGTTCCTTATCTTATCCTAGTGTCTAAACTCTTCTCCATGGCTGGACACCCAAATAATATACCTTTACGTGCTAAGGCGGAGCTAGAGAGTGGGATAGGTTTACTAACTACCCTAGCCCTAACGCGTAACCTAACCCTAACCCCTACCCTAACCCTAACATGTACCCTAATCCTAACCCGTACCCTAAACCGAGCCCTAACCCTAACGCTAACCCAAACCCTAACCCTAACCCATACCCTACGCCGTACACGAACACCTCCCCGAACCCATACCCCAAGCCGTACCCTAAGCCTAACCCTAAGCCTAACCCTAACCCTAGGCTACCCTTGACTGCTTCTGCCTCCAATAGATTTCCTAAGCACTAGTGTTTTAAGGAACAGCTTAAAAAGAGAATCCTAAAGTGATTTCTTTATAATGGATGTGTTCCTTATCTTATCCTAGTGTCTAAACTCTTCTCCATTGCTGGACCCCCAAATAAAATTCCTTTACGTGCTAAGGGGTATCTAGAGAGTGGGATAGGTTTAATAACTACCCTAACCCTAACGCGTACCCTAACCCTAACCCCTACCCTAACCCTAACACGTACCCTAATCCTAACCTGTACCCTAAACCGAGCCCTAACCCTAACACTAACCCTAACCCTAACCATAACCCATACCCTACGCCGTACCCGCACCCCTCCCCGAACCCGTACCCTAAGCCATACCCTAAACCTAACCCTAAGCCTAACCCTAACCCTAGGCTACCCTTGACTGCTTCTGCCTCCAATTGATTTCCTAAGCAGTAGTGTTTTAAGGAACAGCTTAAAAAGAGAATCCTAAAGTGATTTCTTTATAATGGGTGTGTTCCTTATCTTATCCTAGTGTCTAAACTCTTCTCCATGGCTGCACCCCCAAATAATATTCCCTTACGTGCTAAGGGGTATCTAGAGAGTGGGATAGGTTTAATAACTACCCTAACCCTAACGCGTACCCTAACCCTAACCCCTACCCTAACCCTAACACGTACCCTAATCCTAACCTGTACCCTAAACCGAGCCCTAACCCTAACACTAACCCTAACCCTAACCCTAACCAATACCCTACGCCGTACCCGCACCCCTCCCCGAACCCGTACCCTAAGCCATACCCTAAACCTAACCCTAAGCCTAACCCTAACCCTAGGCTACCCTTGACTGCTTCTGCCTCCAATTGATTTCCTAAGCAGTAGTGTTTTAAGGAACAGCTTAAAAAGAGAATCCTAATGTGATTTCTTTATAATGGGTGTGTTCCTTATCTTATCCTAGTGTCTAAACTCTTCTCCATGGCTGGACCCCCAAATAATATTCCTTTACGTGCTAAGGGGGAGCTAGAGAGTGGGATAGGTTTACTTACTACCCTAGCCCTAACGCGTAACCTAACCCTAACTCCTACCCTAACCCTAACACGTACCCTAATCCTAACCCGTACCCTAAACCGAGCCCTAACCCTAACACTAACCCAAACCCTAACCCTAACCCATACCCTACGCCGTACACGAACACCTCCCCGAACCCATACCCCAAGCCGTACCCTAACCCTAACCCTAAGCCTAACCCTAACCCTAGGCTACCCTTGACTGCTTCTGCCTCCAATAGATTTCCTAAGCACTAGTGTTTTAAGGAACAGCTTAAAAAGAGAATCCTAAAGTGATTTCTTTATAATGGGTGTGTTCCTTATCTTATCCTAGTGTCTAAACTCTTCTCCATGGCTGGACCCGCAAATAATATTCCTTTACGTGCTAAGGGGTATCTAGAGAGTGGGATAGGTTTAATAACTACCCTAACCCTAACGCGTACCCTAACCCTAACCCCTACCCTAACCCTAACACGTACCCTAATCCTAACCCGTACCCTAAACCGAGCCCTAACCCTAACACTAACCCTAACCCTAACCCTAACCCATACCCTACGCCGTACCCGAAACCCTCCCCGAACTCGTACCCTAAGCCGTACCCTAAGCCTAACCCTAAGCCTAACCCTAACCCTAGGCTACCCTTGACTGCTTCTGCCTCCAATAGATTTCCTAAACACTAGTGTTTTAAGGAACAGCTTAAAAAGAGAATCCTAATGTGATTTCTTTATAATGGGTGTGTTCCTTATCTTATCCTAGTGTCTAAACTTTTCTCCATGGCTGGACCCTCAAATAATATTCATTTACGTGCTAAGGGGTATCTAGAGATTGGGATAGGTTTAATAACTACTCAAACCCTAACGCGTACCCTAACCCTAACCCCTACCCTAACCCTAACACGTACCCTAATCCTAACCCGTACCCTAAACCGAGCCCTAACCCTAACACTAACCCTAACCCTAACCCATACCTTACGCCGTACCCGAAACCCTCCCCGAACCCGTACCCTAAGCCGTACCCTAAGCCTAACCCTAAGCCTAACCTTACCCTAGGCTACCCTTGACTGCTTCTGCCTCCAATAGATTTCCTAAGCACTAGTGTTTTAAGGAACAGCTTAAAAAGAGAATCCTAATGTGATTTCTTTATAATGGGTGTGTTCCTTATCTTATCCTAGTGTCTAAACTCTTCTCCATGGCTGCACCCCCAAATAATATTGCCTTACGTGCTAAGGGGTATCTAGAGAGTGGGATAGGTTTAATAACTACCCTAACCCTAATGCGTACTCTAACCCTAACCCCTACCCTAACACTAACACCTACCCTAATCCTAACCCGTACCCTAAACCGAGCCCTAACCCTAACACTAACACTAACCCTAACCCTAACCCATACCCTACGCCGTACCTGAACCCCTCCCCAAACCCGTACCCTAAGCCGTAGCCTAAGCCTAACCCTAAGCCTAACACTAACCCTAGGCTACCCTTGACTGCTTCTGCCTCCAATAGATTTCCTAAGCACTAGTGTTTTAAGCAACAGCTTAAAAAGAGAATCCTAATGTGATTTCTTTATAATGGGTGTGTTCCTTATCTTATCCTAGTGTCTAAATTCTTCTCCATGGCTGGAACCCCAAATAATATTCCTTTACGTGCTAAGGGGTATCTAGAGAGTGGGATAGGTTTACTAACTACCCTAACCCTAACGCGTACCCTAACCCTAACCCCTACCCTAAACCTAACACGTACCCTAATCCTAACCGTACCCTAAAACGAGCCCTAACCCTAACACTAACCCTAACCCTAACCCTAACCCATACCCTACGCCGTACCCGAAACCCTCCCCGAACCCGTACCCTAAGCCGTACCCTAAGCCTAACCCTAAGCCTAACCCTAACCCTAGGCTACCCTTGACTGCTTCTGCCTCCAATAGATTTCTTAAGCACTAGTGTTTTAAGGAACAGCTTAAAAAGAGAATCCTAATGTGATTTCTTTATAATGGGTGTGTTCCTTATCTTATCCTACTGTCTAAACTCTTCTCCATGGCTGGACCCTCAAATAATATTCCTTTACGTGCTAAGGGGTATCTAGAGAGTGGGATAGGTTTAATAACTACCCTAACCCTAATGCGTACTCTAACCCTAACCCCTACTCTAACACTAACACCTACCCTAATCCTAACCCGTACCCTAAACCGAGCCCTAACCCTAACACTAACACTAACCCTAACCCTAACCCATACCCTACGCCGTACCTGAACCCCTCCCCAAACCCGTACCCTAAGCCGTACCCTAAGCCTAACCCTAAGCCTAACACTAACCCTAGGCTACCCTTGACTGCTTCTGCCTCCAATAGATTTCCTAAGCACTAGTGTTTTAAGCAACAGCTTAAAAAGAGAATCCTAATGTGATTTCTTTATAATGGGTGTGTTCCTTATCTTATCCTAGTGTCTAAATTCTTCTCCATTGCTGCAACCCCAAATAATATTCCTTTACGTGCTAAGGGGTATCTAGAGAGTGGGATAGGTTTAATAACTACCCTAACCCTAACGCGTACCCTAACCCTAACCCCTACCCTAACCCTAACACGTACCCTAATCCTAACCCGTACCCTAATCCGAACCCTAACCCTAACACTAACCCTAACCCTAACCCTAACCCATACCCTACGCCGTACCCGCACCCCTCCCCGAACCCGTAACCTAAGCCGTACCCTAAGCCTAACCCTAAGCCTAACCCTAACTCTAGGCTACCCTTGACTGCTTCTGCCTCCAATAGATTTCCTAAGCACTACTGTTTTAAGGAACAGCTTAAAAAGAGAATCCTAATGTGATTTCTTTATAATGGGTGTGTTCCTTATCTTATCCTAGTGTCTAAACTCTTCTCCATGGCTGCACCCCCAAATAATATTGCCTTACGTGCTAAGGGGTATCTAGAGAGTGGGATAGGTTTAATAACTACCCTAACCCTAATGCGTACTCTAACCCTAACCCCTACTCTAACACTAACACCTACCCTAATCCTAACCCGTACCCTAAACCGAGCCCTAACCCTAACACTAACACTAACCCTAACCCTAACCCATACCCTACGCCGTACCTGAACCCCTCCCCAAACCCGTACCCTAAGCCGTACCCTAAGCCTAACCCTAAGCCTAACACTAACCCTAGGCTACCCTTGACTGCTTCTGCCTCCAATAGATTTCCTAAGCACTAGTGTTTTAAGCAACAGCTTAAAAAGAGAATCCTAATGTGATTTCTTTATAATGGGTGTGTTCCTTATCTTATCCTAGTGTCTAAATTCTTCTCCATTGCTGCAACCCAAAATAATATTCCTTTACGTGCTAAGGGGTATCTAGAGAGTGGGATAGGTTTACTAACTACCCTAACCCTAACGCGTACCCTAACCCTAACCCCTACCCTAAACCTAACACGTACACTAATCCTAACCGTACCCTAAACCGAGCCCTAACCCTAACACTAACCCTAACCCTAACCCTAACCCATACCCTACGCCGTACCCGAAACCCTCCCCGAACCCGTACCCTAAGCCGTACCCTAAGCCTAACCCTAAGCCTAACCCTAACCCTACGCTACCCTTGACTGCTTCTGCCTCCAATAGATTTCCTAAGCACTAGTGTTTTAAGGAACAGCTTAAAAAGAGAATCCTAATGTGATTTCTTTATAATGGGTGTGTTCCTTATCTTATCCTAGTGTCTAAACTTTTCTCCATGGCTGGACCCTCAAATAATATTCCTTTACGTGCTAAGGGGTATCTAGAGAGTGGGATAGGTTTAATAACTACCCTAACCCTAACGCGTACCCTAACCCTAACCCCTACCCTAACCCTATCACGTACCCTAATCCTAACCCATACCCTAAACCGAGCCCTAACCCTAACACTAACCCTAACCCTAACCCTAACCCATACTCTACGCCGTACCCGCACCCCTCCCCGAACCCGTAACCTAAGCCGTACCCTAAGCCTAACCCTAAGCCTAACCCTAACCCTAGGCTACCCTTGACTGCTTCTGCCTCCAATAGATTTCCTAAGCACTACTGTTTTAAGGAACAGCTTAAAAAGAGAATCCTAATGTGATTTCTTTATAATGGGTGTGTTCCTTATCTTATCCTAGTGTCTAAACTCTTCTCCATGGCTGGACCCTCAAATAATATTCCTTTACGTGCTAAGGGGTATCTAGAGAGTGGGATAGGTTTAATAACTACCCTAACCCTAACGCGTACCCTAACCCTAACCCCTACCCTAACCCTAACACGTACCCTAATCCTAACCCGTACCCTAAACCGACCCCTAACCCTAACACTAACCCTAACCCTAACCCTAACTCATACCCTACGCCGTACCCGCACCCCTCCCCGAACCCGTAACCTAAGCCGTACCCTAAGCCTAACCCTAAGCCTAACCCTAACTCTAGGCTACCCTTGACTGCTTCTGCCTCCAATAGATTTCCTAAGCACTACTGTTTTAAGGAACAGCTTAAAAAGAGAATCCTAATGTGATTTCTTTATAATGGGTGTGTTCCTTATCTTATCCTAGTGTCTAAACTCTTCTCCATGGCTGCACCCCCAAATAATATTCCCTTACGTGCTAAGGGGTATCTAGAGAGTGGGATAGGTTTAATAACTACCCTAACCCTAACGCGTACCCTAACCCTAACCCCTACCCTAACCCTAACACGTACCCTAATCTTAACCTGTACCCTAAACCGAGCCCTAACCCTAACACTAACCCTAACCCTAACCCTAACCCATACCGTACGCCGTACCCGCACCCCTCCCCGAACCCGTACCCTAAGCCATACCCTAAACCTAACCCTAAGCCTAACCCTAACCCTAGGCTACCCTTGACTGCTTCTGCCTCCAATTGATTTCCTAAGCAGTAGTGTTTTAAGGAACAGCTTAAAAAGAGAATCCTAAAGTGATTTCTTTATAATGGGTGTGTTCCTTATCTTATCCTAGTGTCTAAACTCTTCTCCATGGCTGGACCCCCAAATAATATTCCTTTACGTGCTAAGGGGGAGCTAGAGAGTGGGATAGGTTTACTAACTACCCTAGCCCTAACGCGTAACCTAACCCTAACCCCTACCCTAACCCTAACACGTACCCTAATCCTAACCCGTACCCTAAACCGAGCCCTAACCCTAACACTAACCCAAACCCTAACCCTAACCCATACCCTACGCCGTACACGAACACCTCCCCGAACCCATACCCCAAGCCGTACCCTAAACCTAACCCTAAGCCTAACCCTATCCCTAGGCTACCCTTGACTGCTTCTGCCTCCAATAGATTTCCTAAGCACTAGTGTTTTAAGGAACAGCTTAAAAAGAGAATCCTAATGTGATTTCTATATAATGGGTGTGTTCCTTATCTTATCCTAGTGTCTAAACTCTTCTCCATGGCTGCACCCCCAAATAATATTGCCTTACGTGCTAAGGGGTATCTAGAGAGTGGGATAGGTTTAATAACTACCCTAACCCTAATGCGTACTCTAACCCTAACCCCTACTCTAACACTAACACCTACCCTAATCCTAACCCGTACCCTAAACCGAGCCCTAACCCTAACACTAACACTAACCCTAACCCTAACCCATACCCTACGCCGTACCTGAACCCCTCCCCAAACCCGTACCCTAAGCCGTACCCTAAGCCTAACCCTAAGCCTAACACTAACCCTAGGCTACCCTTGACTGCTTCTGCCTCCAATAGATTTCCTAAGCACTAGTGTTTTAAGCAACAGCTTAAAAAGAGAATCCTAATGTGATTTCTTTATAATGGGTGTGTTCCTTATCTTATCCTAGTGTCTAAATTCTTCTCCATTGCTGCAACCCCAAATAATATTCCTTTACGTGCTAAGGGGTATCTAGAGAGTGGGATAGGTTTACTAACTACCCTAACCCTAACGCGTACCCTAACCCTAACCCCTACCCTAAACCTAACACGTACACTAATCCTAACCGTACCCTAAACCGAGCCCTAACCCTAACACTAACCCTAACCCTAACCCTAACCCATACCCTACGCCGTACCCGAAACCCTCCCCGAACCCGTACCCTAAGCCGTACCCTAAGCCTAACCCTAAGCCTAACCCTAACCCTACGCTACCCTTGACTGCTTCTGCCTCCAATAGATTTCCTAAGCACTAGTGTTTTAAGGAACAGCTTAAAAAGAGAATCCTAATGTGATTTCTTTATAATGGGTGTGTTCCTTATCTTATCCTAGTGTCTAAACTTTTCTCCATGGCTGGACCCTCAAATAATATTCCTTTACGTGCTAAGGGGTATCTAGAGAGTGGGATAGGTTTAATAACTACCCTAACCCTAACGCGTACCCTAACCCTAACCCCTACCCTAACCCTATCACGTACCCTAATCCTAACCCATACCCTAAACCGAGCCCTAACCCTAACACTAACCCTAACCCTAACCCTAACCCATACCCTACGCCGTACCCGCACCCCTCCCCGAACCCGTAACCTAAGCCGTACCCTAAGCCTAACCCTAAGCCTAACCCTAACCCTAGGCTACCCTTGACTGCTTCTGCCTCCAATAGATTTCCTAAGCACTACTGTTTTAAGGAACAGCTTAAAAAGAGAATCCTAATGTGATTTCTTTATAATGGGTGTGTTCCTTATCTTATCCTAGTGTCTAAACTCTTCTCCATGGCTGCACCCCCAAATAATATTCCCTTACGTGCTAAGGGGTATCTAGAGAGTGGGATAGGTTTAATAACTACCCTAACCCTAACGCATACCCTAACCCTAACCCCTACCCTAACCCTAACACGTACCCTAATCCTAAACTGTACCCTAAACCGAGCCCTAACCCTAACACTAACCCTAACCCTAACCCATACCCTACACCGTACCCGCACCCCTCCCCGAACCCATACCCTAAGCCATACCCTAAACCTAACCCTAAGCCTAACCCTAACCCTAGGCTACCCTTGACTGCTTCTGCCTCCAATTGATTTCCTAAGCAGTAGTGTTTTAAGGAACAGTTTAAAAAGAGAATCCTAATGTGATTTCTTTATAATGGGTGTGTTCCTTATCTTATCCTAGTGTCTAAACTCTTCTCCATGGCTGGACACCCAAATAATATACCTTTACGTGCTAAGGCGGAGCTAGAGAGTGGGATAGGTTTACTAACTACCCTAGCCCTAACGCGTAACCTAACCCTAACCCCTACCCTAACCCTAACATGTACCCTAATCCTAACCCGTACCCTAAACCGAGCCCTAACCCTAACGCTAACCCAAACCCTAACCCTAACCCATACCCTACGCCGTACACGAACACCTCCCCGAACCCATACCCCAAGCCGTACCCTAAGCCTAACCCTAAGCCTAACCCTAACCCTAGGCTACCCTTGACTGCTTCTGCCTCCAATAGATTTCCTAAGCACTAGTGTTTTAAGGAACAGCTTAAAAAGAGAATCCTAAAGTGATTTCTTTATAATGGATGTGTTCCTTATCTTATCCTAGTGTCTAAACTCTTCTCCATTGCTGGACCCCCAAATAAAATTCCTTTACGTGCTAAGGGGTATCTAGAGAGTGGGATAGGTTTAATAACTACCCTAACCCTAACGCGTACCCTAACCCTAACCCCTACCCTAACCCTAACACGTACCCTAATCCTAACCTGTACCCTAAACCGAGCCCTAACCCTAACACTAACCCTAACCCTAACCATAACCCATACCCTACGCCGTACCCGCACCCCTCCCCGAACCCGTACCCTAAGCCATACCCTAAACCTAACCCTAAGCCTAACCCTAACCCTAGGCTACCCTTGACTGCTTCTGCCTCCAATTGATTTCCTAAGCAGTAGTGTTTTAAGGAACAGCTTAAAAAGAGAATCCTAAAGTGATTTCTTTATAATGGGTGTGTTCCTTATCTTATCCTAGTGTCTAAACTCTTCTCCATGGCTGCACCCCCAAATAATATTCCCTTACGTGCTAAGGGGTATCTAGAGAGTGGGATAGGTTTAATAACTACCCTAACCCTAACGCGTACCCTAACCCTAACCCCTACCCTAACCCTAACACGTACCCTAATCCTAACCTGTACCCTAAACCGAGCCCTAACCCTAACACTAACCCTAACCCTAACCCTAACCAATACCCTACGCCGTACCCGCACCCCTCCCCGAACCCGTACCCTAAGCCATACCCTAAACCTAACCCTAAGCCTAACCCTAACCCTAGGCTACCCTTGACTGCTTCTGCCTCCAATTGATTTCCTAAGCAGTAGTGTTTTAAGGAACAGCTTAAAAAGAGAATCCTAATGTGATTTCTTTATAATGGGTGTGTTCCTTATCTTATCCTAGTGTCTAAACTCTTCTCCATGGCTGGACCCCCAAATAATATTCCTTTACGTGCTAAGGGGGAGCTAGAGAGTGGGATAGGTTTACTTACTACCCTAGCCCTAACGCGTAACCTAACCCTAACTCCTACCCTAACCCTAACACGTACCCTAATCCTAACCCGTACCCTAAACCGAGCCCTAACCCTAACACTAACCCAAACCCTAACCCTAACCCATACCCTACGCCGTACACGAACACCTCCCCGAACCCATACCCCAAGCCGTACCCTAACCCTAACCCTAAGCCTAACCCTAACCCTAGGCTACCCTTGACTGCTTCTGCCTCCAATAGATTTCCTAAGCACTAGTGTTTTAAGGAACAGCTTAAAAAGAGAATCCTAAAGTGATTTCTTTATAATGGGTGTGTTCCTTATCTTATCCTAGTGTCTAAACTCTTCTCCATGGCTGGACCCGCAAATAATATTCCTTTACGTGCTAAGGGGTATCTAGAGAGTGGGATAGGTTTAATAACTACCCTAACCCTAACGCGTACCCTAACCCTAACCCCTACCCTAACCCTAACACGTACCCTAATCCTAACCCGTACCCTAAACCGAGCCCTAACCCTAACACTAACCCTAACCCTAACCCTAACCCATACCCTACGCCGTACCCGAAACCCTCCCCGAACTCGTACCCTAAGCCGTACCCTAAGCCTAACCCTAAGCCTAACCCTAACCCTAGGCTACCCTTGACTGCTTCTGCCTCCAATAGATTTCCTAAACACTAGTGTTTTAAGGAACAGCTTAAAAAGAGAATCCTAATGTGATTTCTTTATAATGGGTGTGTTCCTTATCTTATCCTAGTGTCTAAACTTTTCTCCATGGCTGGACCCTCAAATAATATTCATTTACGTGCTAAGGGGTATCTAGAGATTGGGATAGGTTTAATAACTACTCAAACCCTAACGCGTACCCTAACCCTAACCCCTACCCTAACCCTAACACGTACCCTAATCCTAACCCGTACCCTAAACCGAGCCCTAACCCTAACACTAACCCTAACCCTAACCCATACCTTACGCCGTACCCGAAACCCTCCCCGAACCCGTACCCTAAGCCGTACCCTAAGCCTAACCCTAAGCCTAACCTGACCCTAGGCTACCCTTGACTGCTTCTGCCTCCAATAGATTTCCTAAGCACTAGTGTTTTAAGGAACAGCTTAAAAAGAGAATCCTAATGTGATTTCTTTATAATGGGTGTGTTCCTTATCTTATCCTAGTGTCTAAACTCTTCTCCATGGCTGCACCCCCAAATAATATTGCCTTACGTGCTAAGGGGTATCTAGAGAGTGGGATAGGTTTAATAACTACCCTAACCCTAATGCGTACTCTAACCCTAACCCCTACCCTAACACTAACACCTACCCTAATCCTAACCCGTACCCTAAACCGAGCCCTAACCCTAACACTAACACTAACCCTAACCCTAACCCATACCCTACGCCGTACCTGAACCCCTCCCCAAACCCGTACCCTAAGCCGTAGCCTAAGCCTAACCCTAAGCCTAACACTAACCCTAGGCTACCCTTGACTGCTTCTGCCTCCAATAGATTTCCTAAGCACTAGTGTTTTAAGCAACAGCTTAAAAAGAGAATCCTAATGTGATTTCTTTATAATGGGTGTGTTCCTTATCTTATCCTAGTGTCTAAATTCTTCTCCATGGCTGGAACCCCAAATAATATTCCTTTACGTGCTAAGGGTATCTAGAGAGTGGGATAGGTTTACTAACTACCCTAACCCTAACGCGTACCCTAACCCTAACCCCTACCCTAAACCTAACACGTACCCTAATCCTAACCGTACCCTAAAACGAGCCCTAACCCTAACACTAACCCTAACCCTAACCCTAACCCATACCCTACGCCGTACCCGAAACCCTCCCCGAACCCGTACCCTAAGCCGTACCCTAAGCCTAACCCTAAGCCTAACCCTAACCCTAGGCTACCCTTGACTGCTTCTGCCTCCAATAGATTTCTTAAGCACTAGTGTTTTAAGGAACAGCTTAAAAAGAGAATCCTAATGTGATTTCTTTATAATGGGTGTGTTCCTTATCTTATCCTACTGTCTAAACTCTTCTCCATGGCTGGACCCTCAAATAATATTCCTTTACGTGCTAAGGGGTATCTAGAGAGTGGGATAGGTTTAATAACTACCCTAACCCTAATGCGTACTCTAACCCTAACCCCTACTCTAACACTAACACCTACCCTAATCCTAACCCGTACCCTAAACCGAGCCCTAACCCTAACACTAACACTAACCCTAACCCTAACCCATACCCTACGCCGTACCTGAACCCCTCCCCAAACCCGTACCCTAAGCCGTACCCTAAGCCTAACCCTAAGCCTAACACTAACCCTAGGCTACCCTTGACTGCTTCTGCCTCCAATAGATTTCCTAAGCACTAGTGTTTTAAGCAACAGCTTAAAAAGAGAATCCTAATGTGATTTCTTTATAATGGGTGTGTTCCTTATCTTATCCTAGTGTCTAAACTCTTCTCCATGGCTGGACCCTCAAATAATATTCCTTTACGTGCTAAGGGGTATCTAGAGAGTGGGATAGGTTTAATAACTACCCTAACCCTAACGCGTACCCTAACCCTAACCCCTACCCTAACCCTAACACGTACCCTAATCCTAACCCGTACCCTAAACCGACCCCTAACCCTAACACTAACCCTAACCCTAACCCTAACTCATACCCTACGCCGTACCCGCACCCCTCCCCGAACCCGTAACCTAAGCCGTACCCTAAGCCTAACCCTAAGCCTAACCCTAACTCTAGGCTACCCTTGACTGCTTCTGCCTCCAATAGATTTCCTAAGCACTACTGTTTTAAGGAACAGCTTAAAAAGAGAATCCTAATGTGATTTCTTTATAATGGGTGTGTTCCTTATCTTATCCTAGTGTCTAAACTCTTCTCCATGGCTGCACCCCCAAATAATATTCCCTTACGTGCTAAGGGGTATCTAGAGAGTGGGATAGGTTTAATAACTACCCTAACCCTAACGCGTACCCTAACCCTAACCCCTACCCTAACCCTAACACGTACCCTAATCTTAACCTGTACCCTAAACCGAGCCCTAACCCTAACACTAACCCTAACCCTAACCCTAACCCATACCGTACGCCGTACCCGCACCCCTCCCCGAACCCGTACCCTAAGCCATACCCTAAACCTAACCCTAAGCCTAACCCTAACCCTAGGCTACCCTTGACTGCTTCTGCCTCCAATTGATTTCCTAAGCAGTAGTGTTTTAAGGAACAGCTTAAAAAGAGAATCCTAAAGTGATTTCTTTATAATGGGTGTGTTCCTTATCTTATCCTAGTGTCTAAACTCTTCTCCATGGCTGGACCCCCAAATAATATTCCTTTACGTGCTAAGGGGGAGCTAGAGAGTGGGATAGGTTTACTAACTACCCTAGCCCTAACGCGTAACCTAACCCTAACCCCTACCCTAACCCTAACACGTACCCTAATCCTAACCCGTACCCTAAACCGAGCCCTAACCCTAACACTAACCCAAACCCTAACCCTAACCCATACCCTACGCCGTACACGAACACCTCCCCGAACCCATACCCCAAGCCGTACCCTAAACCTAACCCTAAGCCTAACCCTATCCCTAGGCTACCCTTGACTGCTTCTGCCTCCAATAGATTTCCTAAGCACTAGTGTTTTAAGGAACAGCTTAAAAAGAGAATCCTAATGTGATTTCTTTATAATGGGTGTGTTCCTTATCTTATCCTAGTGTCTAAACTCTTCTCCATGGCTGCACCCCCAAATAATATTGCCTTACGTGCTAAGGGGTATCTAGAGAGTGGGATAGGTTTAATAACTACCCTAACCCTAATGCGTACTCTAACCCTAACCCCTACTCTAACACTAACACCTACCCTAATCCTAACCCGTACCCTAAACCGAGCCCTAACCCTAACACTAACACTAACCCTAACCCTAACCCATACCCTACGCCGTACCTGAACCCCTCCCCAAACCCGTACCCTAAGCCGTACCCTAAGCCTAACCCTAAGCCTAACACTAACCCTAGGCTACCCTTGACTGCTTCTGCCTCCAATAGATTTCCTAAGCACTAGTGTTTTAAGCAACAGCTTAAAAAGAGAATCCTAATGTGATTTCTTTATAATGGGTGTGTTCCTTATCTTATCCTAGTGTCTAAATTCTTCTCCATTGCTGCAACCCCAAATAATATTCCTTTACGTGCTAAGGGGTATCTAGAGAGTGGGATAGGTTTACTAACTACCCTAACCCTAACGCGTACCCTAACCCTAACCCCTACCCTAAACCTAACACGTACACTAATCCTAACCGTACCCTAAACCGAGCCCTAACCCTAACACTAACCCTAACCCTAACCCTAACCCATACCCTACGCCGTACCCGAAACCCTCCCCGAACCCGTACCCTAAGCCGTACCCTAAGCCTAACCCTAAGCCTAACCCTAACCCTACGCTACCCTTGACTGCTTCTGCCTCCAATAGATTTCCTAAGCACTAGTGTTTTAAGGAACAGCTTAAAAAGAGAATCCTAATGTGATTTCTTTATAATGGGTGTGTTCCTTATCTTATCCTAGTGTCTAAACTTTTCTCCATGGCTGGACCCTCAAATAATATTCCTTTACGTGCTAAGGGGTATCTAGAGAGTGGGATAGGTTTAATAACTACCCTAACCCTAACGCGTACCCTAACCCTAACCCCTACCCTAACCCTATCACGTACCCTAATCCTAACCCATACCCTAAACCGAGCCCTAACCCTAACACTAACCCTAACCCTAACCCTAACCCATACCCTACGCCGTACCCGCACCCCTCCCCGAACCCGTAACCTAAGCCGTACCCTAAGCCTAACCCTAAGCCTAACCCTAACCCTAGGCTACCCTTGACTGCTTCTGCCTCCAATAGATTTCCTAAGCACTACTGTTTTAAGGAACAGCTTAAAAAGAGAATCCTAATGTGATTTCTTTATAATGGGTGTGTTCCTTATCTTATCCTAGTGTCTAAACTCTTCTCCATGGCTGCACCCCCAAATAATATTCCCTTACGTGCTAAGGGGTATCTAGAGAGTGGGATAGGTTTAATAACTACCCTAACCCTAACGCATACCCTAACCCTAACCCCTACCCTAACCCTAACACGTACCCTAATCCTAAACTGTACCCTAAACCGAGCCCTAACCCTAACACTAACCCTAACCCTAACCCATACCCTACACCGTACCCGCACCCCTCCCCGAACCCATACCCTAAGCCATACCCTAAACCTAACCCTAAGCCTAACCCTAACCCTAGGCTACCCTTGACTGCTTCTGCCTCCAATTGATTTCCTAAGCAGTAGTGTTTTAAGGAACAGTTTAAAAAGAGAATCCTAATGTGATTTCTTTATAATGGGTGTGTTCCTTATCTTATCCTAGTGTCTAAACTCTTCTCCATGGCTGGACACCCAAATAATATACCTTTACGTGCTAAGGCGGAGCTAGAGAGTGGGATAGGTTTACTAACTACCCTAGCCCTAACGCGTAACCTAACCCTAACCCCTACCCTAACCCTAACATGTACCCTAATCCTAACCCGTACCCTAAACCGAGCCCTAACCCTAACGCTAACCCAAACCCTAACCCTAACCCATACCCTACGCCGTACACGAACACCTCCCCGAACCCATACCCCAAGCCGTACCCTAAGCCTAACCCTAAGCCTAACCCTAACCCTAGGCTACCCTTGACTGCTTCTGCCTCCAATAGATTTCCTAAGCACTAGTGTTTTAAGGAACAGCTTAAAAAGAGAATCCTAAAGTGATTTCTTTATAATGGATGTGTTCCTTATCTTATCCTAGTGTCTAAACTCTTCTCCATTGCTGGACCCCCAAATAAAATTCCTTTACGTGCTAAGGGGTATCTAGAGAGTGGGATAGGTTTAATAACTACCCTAACCCTAACGCGTACCCTAACCCTAACCCCTACCCTAACCCTAACACGTACCCTAATCCTAACCTGTACCCTAAACCGAGCCCTAACCCTAACACTAACCCTAACCCTAACCATAACCCATACCCTACGCCGTACCCGCACCCCTCCCCGAACCCGTACCCTAAGCCATACCCTAAACCTAACCCTAAGCCTAACCCTAACCCTAGGCTACCCTTGACTGCTTCTGCCTCCAATTGATTTCCTAAGCAGTAGTGTTTTAAGGAACAGCTTAAAAAGAGAATCCTAAAGTGATTTCTTTATAATGGGTGTGTTCCTTATCTTATCCTAGTGTCTAAACTCTTCTCCATGGCTGCACCCCCAAATAATATTCCCTTACGTGCTAAGGGGTATCTAGAGAGTGGGATAGGTTTAATAACTACCCTAACCCTAACGCGTACCCTAACCCTAACCCCTACCCTAACCCTAACACGTACCCTAATCCTAACCTGTACCCTAAACCGAGCCCTAACCCTAACACTAACCCTAACCCTAACCCTAACCAATACCCTACGCCGTACCCGCACCCCTCCCCGAACCCGTACCCTAAGCCATACCCTAAACCTAACCCTAAGCCTAACCCTAACCCTAGGCTACCCTTGACTGCTTCTGCCTCCAATTGATTTCCTAAGCAGTAGTGTTTTAAGGAACAGCTTAAAAAGAGAATCCTAATGTGATTTCTTTATAATGGGTGTGTTCCTTATCTTATCCTAGTGTCTAAACTCTTCTCCATGGCTGGACCCCCAAATAATATTCCTTTACGTGCTAAGGGGGAGCTAGAGAGTGGGATAGGTTTACTTACTACCCTAGCCCTAACGCGTAACCTAACCCTAACTCCTACCCTAACCCTAACACGTACCCTAATCCTAACCCGTACCCTAAACCGAGCCCTAACCCTAACACTAACCCAAACCCTAACCCTAACCCATACCCTACGCCGTACACGAACACCTCCCCGAACCCATACCCCAAGCCGTACCCTAACCCTAACCCTAAGCCTAACCCTAACCCTAGGCTACCCTTGACTGCTTCTGCCTCCAATAGATTTCCTAAGCACTAGTGTTTTAAGGAACAGCTTAAAAAGAGAATCCTAAAGTGATTTCTTTATAATGGGTGTGTTCCTTATCTTATCCTAGTGTCTAAACTCTTCTCCATGGCTGGACCCGCAAATAATATTCCTTTACGTGCTAAGGGGTATCTAGAGAGTGGGATAGGTTTAATAACTACCCTAACCCTAACGCGTACCCTAACCCTAACCCCTACCCTAACCCTAACACGTACCCTAATCCTAACCCGTACCCTAAACCGAGCCCTAACCCTAACACTAACCCTAACCCTAACCCTAACCCATACCCTACGCCGTACCCGAAACCCTCCCCGAACTCGTACCCTAAGCCGTACCCTAAGCCTAACCCTAAGCCTAACCCTAACCCTAGGCTACCCTTGACTGCTTCTGCCTCCAATAGATTTCCTAAACACTAGTGTTTTAAGGAACAGCTTAAAAAGAGAATCCTAATGTGATTTCTTTATAATGGGTGTGTTCCTTATCTTATCCTAGTGTCTAAACTTTTCTCCATGGCTGGACCCTCAAATAATATTCATTTACGTGCTAAGGGGTATCTAGAGATTGGGATAGGTTTAATAACTACTCAAACCCTAACGCGTACCCTAACCCTAACCCCTACCCTAACCCTAACACGTACCCTAATCCTAACCCGTACCCTAAACCGAGCCCTAACCCTAACACTAACCCTAACCCTAACCCATACCTTACGCCGTACCCGAAACCCTCCCCGAACCCGTACCCTAAGCCGTACCCTAAGCCTAACCCTAAGCCTAACCTTACCCTAGGCTACCCTTGACTGCTTCTGCCTCCAATAGATTTCCTAAGCACTAGTGTTTTAAGGAACAGCTTAAAAAGAGAATCCTAATGTGATTTCTTTATAATGGGTGTGTTCCTTATCTTATCCTAGTGTCTAAACTCTTCTCCATGGCTGCACCCCCAAATAATATTGCCTTACGTGCTAAGGGGTATCTAGAGAGTGGGATAGGTTTAATAACTACCCTAACCCTAATGCGTACTCTAACCCTAACCCCTACCCTAACACTAACACCTACCCTAATCCTAACCCGTACCCTAAACCGAGCCCTAACCCTAACACTAACACTAACCCTAACCCTAACCCATACCCTACGCCGTACCTGAACCCCTCCCCAAACCCGTACCCTAAGCCGTAGCCTAAGCCTAACCCTAAGCCTAACACTAACCCTAGGCTACCCTTGACTGCTTCTGCCTCCAATAGATTTCCTAAGCACTAGTGTTTTAAGCAACAGCTTAAAAAGAGAATCCTAATGTGATTTCTTTATAATGGGTGTGTTCCTTATCTTATCCTAGTGTCTAAATTCTTCTCCATGGCTGGAACCCCAAATAATATTCCTTTACGTGCTAAGGGGTATCTAGAGAGTGGGATAGGTTTACTAACTACCCTAACCCTAACGCGTACCCTAACCCTAACCCCTACCCTAAACCTAACACGTACCCTAATCCTAACCGTACCCTAAAACGAGCCCTAACCCTAACACTAACCCTAACCCTAACCCTAACCCATACCCTACGCCGTACCCGAAACCCTCCCCGAACCCGTACCCTAAGCCGTACCCTAAGCCTAACCCTAAGCCTAACCCTAACCCTAGGCTACCCTTGACTGCTTCTGCCTCCAATAGATTTCTTAAGCACTAGTGTTTTAAGGAACAGCTTAAAAAGAGAATCCTAATGTGATTTCTTTATAATGGGTGTGTTCCTTATCTTATCCTACTGTCTAAACTCTTCTCCATGGCTGGACCCTCAAATAATATTCCTTTACGTGCTAAGGGGTATCTAGAGAGTGGGATAGGTTTAATAACTACCCTAACCCTAATGCGTACTCTAACCCTAACCCCTACTCTAACACTAACACCTACCCTAATCCTAACCCGTACCCTAAACCGAGCCCTAACCCTAACACTAACACTAACCCTAACCCTAACCCATACCCTACGCCGTACCTGAACCCCTCCCCAAACCCGTACCCTAAGCCGTACCCTAAGCCTAACCCTAAGCCTAACACTAACCCTAGGCTACCCTTGACTGCTTCTGCCTCCAATAGATTTCCTAAGCACTAGTGTTTTAAGCAACAGCTTAAAAAGAGAATCCTAATGTGATTTCTTTATAATGGGTGTGTTCCTTATCTTATCCTAGTGTCTAAATTCTTCTCCATTGCTGCAACCCCAAATAATATTCCTTTACGTGCTAAGGGGTATCTAGAGAGTGGGATAGGTTTAATAACTACCCTAACCCTAACGCGTACCCTAACCCTAACCCCTACCCTAACCCTAACACGTACCCTAATCCTAACCCGTACCCTAAACCGAACCCTAACCCTAACACTAACCCTAACCCTAACCCTAACCCATACCCTACGCCGTACCCGCACCCCTCCCCGAACCCGTAACCTAAGCCGTACCCTAAGCCTAACCCTAAGCCTAACCCTAACTCTAGGCTACCCTTGACTGCTTCTGCCTCCAATAGATTTCCTAAGCACTACTGTTTTAAGGAACAGCTTAAAAAGAGAATCCTAATGTGATTTCTTTATAATGGGTGTGTTCCTTATCTTATCCTAGTGTCTAAACTCTTCTCCATGGCTGCACCCCCAAATAATATTCCCTTACGTGCTAAGGGGTATCTAGAGAGTGGGATAGGTTTAATAACTACCCTAACCCTAACGCGTACCCTAACCCTAACCCCTACCCTAACCCTAACACGTACCCTAATCCTAACCTGTACCCTAAACCGAGCCCTAACCCTAACACTAACCCTAACCCTAACCCTAACCCATACCGTACGCCGTACCCGCACCCCTCCCCGAACCCGTACCCTAAGCCATACCCTAAACCTAACCCTAAGCCTAACCCTAACCCTAGGCTACCCTTGACTGCTTCTGCCTCCAATTGATTTCCTAAGCAGTAGTGTTTTAAGGAACAGCTTAAAAAGAGAATCCTAAAGTGATTTCTTTATAATGGGTGTGTTCCTTATCTTATCCTAGTGTCTAAACTCTTCTCCATGGCTGGACCCCCAAATAATATTCCTTTACGTGCTAAGGGGGAGCTAGAGAGTGGGATAGGTTTACTAACTACCCTAGCCCTAACGCGTAACCTAACCCTAACCCCTACCCTAACCCTAACACGTACCCTAATCCTAACCCGTACCCTAAACCGAGCCCTAACCCTAACACTAACCCAAACCCTAACCCTAACCCATACCCTACGCCGTACACGAACACCTCCCCGAACCCATACCCCAAGCCGTACCCTAAACCTAACCCTAAGCCTAACCCTAACCCTAGGCTACCCTTGACTGCTTCTGCCTCCAATAGATTTCCTAAGCACTAGTGTTTTAAGGAACAGCTTAAAAAGAGAATCCTAATGTGATTTCTTTATAATGGGTGTGTTCCTTATCTTATCCTAGTGTCTAAACTCTTCTCCATGGCTGCACCCCCAAATAATATTGCCTTACGTGCTAAGGGGTATCTAGAGAGTGGGATAGGTTTAATAACTACCCTAACCCTAATGCGTACTCTAACCCTAACCCCTACTCTAACACTAACACCTACCCTAATCCTAACCCGTACCCTAAACCGAGCCCTAACCCTAACACTAACACTAACCCTAACCCTAACCCATACCCTACGCCGTACCTGAACCCCTCCCCAAACCCGTACCCTAAGCCGTACCCTAAGCCTAACCCTAAGCCTAACACTAACCCTAGGCTACCCTTGACTGCTTCTGCCTCCAATAGATTTCCTAAGCACTAGTGTTTTAAGCAACAGCTTAAAAAGAGAATCCTAATGTGATTTCTTTATAATGGGTGTGTTCCTTATCTTATCCTAGTGTCTAAATTCTTCTCCATTGCTGCAACCCAAAATAATATTCCTTTACGTGCTAAGGGGTATCTAGAGAGTGGGATAGGTTTACTAACTACCCTAACCCTAACGCGTACCCTAACCCTAACCCCTACCCTAAACCTAACACGTACACTAATCCTAACCGTACCCTAAACCGAGCCCTAACCCTAACACTAACCCTAACCCTAACCCTAACCCATACCCTACGCCGTACCCGAAACCCTCCCCGAACCCGTACCCTAAGCCGTACCCTAAGCCTAACCCTAAGCCTAACCCTAACCCTACGCTACCCTTGACTGCTTCTGCCTCCAATAGATTTCCTAAGCACTAGTGTTTTAAGGAACAGCTTAAAAAGAGAATCCTAATGTGATTTCTTTATAATGGGTGTGTTCCTTATCTTATCCTAGTGTCTAAACTTTTCTCCATGGCTGGACCCTCAAATAATATTCCTTTACGTGCTAAGGGGTATCTAGAGAGTGGGATAGGTTTAATAACTACCCTAACCCTAACGCGTACCCTAACCCTAACCCCTACCCTAACCCTATCACGTACCCTAATCCTAACCCATACCCTAAACCGAGCCCTAACCCTAACACTAACCCTAACCCTAACCCTAACCCATACTCTACGCCGTACCCGCACCCCTCCCCGAACCCGTAACCTAAGCCGTACCCTAAGCCTAACCCTAAGCCTAACCCTAACCCTAGGCTACCCTTGACTGCTTCTGCCTCCAATAGATTTCCTAAGCACTACTGTTTTAAGGAACAGCTTAAAAAGAGAATCCTAATGTGATTTCTTTATAATGGGTGTGTTCCTTATCTTATCCTAGTGTCTAAACTCTTCTCCATGGCTGCACCCCCAAATAATATTCCCTTACGTGCTAAGGGGTATCTAGAGAGTGGGATAGGTTTAATAACTACCCTAACCCTAACGCATACCCTAACCCTAACCCCTACCCTAACCCTAACACGTACCCTAATCCTAACCTGTACCCTAAACCGAGCCCTAACCCTAACACTAACCCTAACCCTAACCCTAACCCATACCCTACACCGTACCCGCACCCCTCCCCGAACCCATACCCTAAGCCATACCCTAAACCTAACCCTAAGCCTAACCCTAACCCTAGGCTACCCTTGACTGCTTCTGCCTCCAATTGATTTCCTAAGCAGTAGTGTTTTAAGGAACAGCTTAAAAAGAGAATCCTAATGTGATTTCTTTATAATGGGTGTGTTCCTTATCTTATCCTAGTGTCTAAACTCTTCTCCATGGCTGGACCCCCAAATAATATTCCTTTACGTGCTAAGGGGGAGCTAGAGAGTGGGATAGGTTTACTAACTACCCTAGCCCTAACGCGTAACCTAACCCTAACCCCTACCCTAACCCTAACATGTACCCTAATCCTAACCCGTACCCTAAACCGAGCCCTAACCCTAACGCTAACCCAAACCCTAACCCTAACCCATACCCTACGCCGTACACGAACACCTCCCCGAACCCATACCCCAAGCCGTACCCTAAGCCTAACCCTAAGCCTAACCCTAACCCTAGGCTACCCTTGACTGCTTCTGCCTCCAATAGATTTCCTAAGCACTAGTGTTTTAAGGAACAGCTTAAAAAGAGAATCCTAAAGTGATTTCTTTATAATGGATGTGTTCCTTATCTTATCCTAGTGTCTAAACTCTTCTCCATGGCTGGACCCCCAAATAATATTCCTTTACGTGCTAAGGGGTATCTAGAGAGTGGGATAGGTTTAATAACTACCCTAACCCTAACGCGTACCCTAACCCTAACCCCTACCCTAACCCTAACACGTACCCTAATCCTAACCTGTACCCTAAACCGAGCCCTAACCCTAACACTAACCCTAACCCTAACCCTAACCCATACCATACGCCGTACCCGCACCCCTCCCCGAACCCGTACCCTAAGCCATACCCTAAACCTAACCCTAAGCCTAACCCTAACCCTAGGCTACCCTTGACTGCTTCTGCCTCCAATTGATTTCCTAAGCAGTAGTGTTTTAAGGAACAGCTTAAAAAGAGAATCCTAAAGTGATTTCTTTATAATGGTTGTGTTCCTTATCTTATCCTAGTGTCTAAACTCTTCTCCATGGCTGGACCCCCAAATAATATTCCTTTACGTGCTAAGGGGGAGCTAGAGAGTGGGGTAGGTTTACTAACTACCCTAGCCCTAACGCGTAACCTAACCCTAACCCCTACCCTAACCCTAACACGTACCCTAATCCTAACCCGTACCCTAAACCGAGCCCTAACCCTAACACTAACCCAAACCCTAACCCTAACCCATACCCTACGCCGTACACGAACACCTCCCCGAACCCATACCCCAAGCCGTACCCTAAACCTAACCCTAAGCCTAACCCTAACCCTACGCTACCCTTGACTGCTTCTGCCTCCAATAGATTTCCTAAGCACTAGTGTTTTAAGGAACAGCTTAAAAAGAGAATCCTAATGTGATTTCTTTATAATGGGTGTGTTCCTTATCTTATCCTAGTGTCTAAACTCTTCTCCATGGCTGCACCCCCAAATAATATTGCCTTACGTGCTAAGGGGTATCTAGAGAGTGGGATAGGTTTAATAACTACCCTAACCCTAATGCGTACTCTAACCCTAACCCCTACTCTAACACTAACACCTACCCTAATCCTAACCCGTACCCTAAACCGAGCCCTAACCCTAACACTAACACTAACCCTAACCCTAACCCATACCCTACGCCGTACCTGAACCCCTCCCCAAACCCGTACCCTAAGCCGTAGCCTAAGCCTAACCCTAAGCCTAACACTAACCCTAGGCTACCCTTGACTGCTTCTGCCTCCAATAGATTTCCTAAGCACTAGTGTTTTAAGCAACAGCTTAAAAAGAGAATCCTAATGTGATTTCTTTATAATGGGTGTGTTCCTTATCTTATCCTAGTGTCTAAATTCTTCTCCATGGCTGGAACCCCAAATAATATTCCTTTACGTGCTAAGGGGTATCTAGAGAGTGGGATAGGTTTACTAACTACCCTAACCCTAACGCGTACCCTAACCCTAACCCCTACCCTAAACCTAACACGTACCCTAATCCTAACCGTACCCTAAAACGAGCCCTAACCCTAACACTAACCCTAACCCTAACCCTAACCCATACCCTACGCCGTACCCGAAACCCTCCCCGAACCCGTACCCTAAGCCGTACCCTAAGCCTAACCCTAAGCCTAACCCTAACCCTAGGCTACCCTTGACTGCTTCTGCCTCCAATAGATTTCTTAAGCACTAGTGTTTTAAGGAACAGCTTAAAAAGAGAATCCTAATGTGATTTCTTTATAATGGGTGTGTTCCTTATCTTATCCTACTGTCTAAACTCTTCTCCATGGCTGGACCCTCAAATAATATTCCTTTACGTGCTAAGGGGTATCTAGAGAGTGGGATAGGTTTAATAACTACCCTAACCCTAATGCGTACTCTAACCCTAACCCCTACTCTAACACTAACACCTACCCTAATCCTAACCCGTACCCTAAACGGAGCCCTAACCCTAACACTAACACTAACCCTAACCCTAACCCATACCCTACGCTGTACCTGAACCCCTCCCCAAACCCGTACCCTAAGCCGTACCCTAAGCCTAACCCTAAGCCTAACACTAACCCTAGGCTACCCTTGACTGCTTCTGCCTCCAATAGATTTCCTAAGCACTAGTGTTTTAAGCAACAGCTTAAAAAGAGAATCCTAATGTGATTTCTTTATAATGGGTGTGTTCCTTATCTTATCCTAGTGTCTAAATTCTTCTCCATTGCTGCAACCCCAAATAATATTCCTTTACGTGCTAAGGGGTATCTAGAGAGTGGGATAGGTTTAATAACTACCCTAACCCTAACGCGTACCCTAACCCTAACCCCTACCCTAACCCTAACACGTACCCTAATCCTAACCCGTACCCTAAACCGAGCCCTAACGCTAACACTAACCCTAACCCTAACCCTAACCCATACCCTACGCAGTACCCGCACCCCTCCCCGAACCCGTAACCTAAGCCGTACCCTAAGCCTAACCCTAAGCCTAACCCTAACTCTAGGCTACCCTTGACTGCTTCTGCCTCCAATAGATTTCCTAAGCACTACTGTTTTAAGGAACAGCTTAAAAAGAGAATCCTAATGTGATTTCTTTATAATGGGTGTGTTCCTTATCTTATCCTAGTGTCTAAACTCTTCTCCATGGCTGCACCCCCAAATAATATTCCCTTACGTGCTAAGGGGTATCTAGAGAGTGGGATAGGTTTAATAACTACGCTAACCCTAACGCGTACCCTAACCCTAACCCCTACCCTAACCCTAACACGTACCCTAATCCTAACCTGTACCCTAAACCGAGCCCTAACCCTAACACTAACCCTAACCCTAACCCTAACCCATACCGTACGCCGTACCCGCACCCCTCCCCGAACCCGTACCCTAAGCCATACCCTAAACCTAACCCTAAGCCTAACCCTAACCCTAGGCTACCCTTGACTGCTTCTGCCTCCAATTGATTTCCTAAGCAGTAGTGTTTTAAGGAACAGCTTAAAAAGAGAATCCTAAAGTGATTTCTTTATAATGGGTGTGTTCCTTATCTTATCCTAGTGTCTAAACTCTTCTCCATGGCTGGACCCCCAAATAATATTCCTTTACGTGCTAAGGGGGAGCTAGAGAGTGGGATAGGTTTACTAACTACCCTAGCCCTAACGCGTAACCTAACCCTAACCCCTACCCTAACCCTAACACGTACCCTAATC
>NW_028122232.1:0-62809 GCF_965194805.1 Balaenoptera borealis
AGCAACTTGAAAGTTGTTTAAACAACTTGATAACAGATTTGTTCTATCTATACTTGCTATGTATAAACTCTTCATTTTTATAGAGTAACTGGCTTGCTTAAGCAATACTACCTTGAGATGGTGATTCTCAAACTTGGGCACGCATCACGATCACCTAATGGGTTTGTGAAACTCCTGATTGCTGGGCCTCATCCCCAGAGTTGCTGATTCTGGGGTGAGGCCTGAGAATTTGCATTTCTCATAAGTTCCCAGGTGATGCTATGCTGCTGGTCCACACTTTGAGAACTATTACCTTAAGGAATTGGCTTCATTTAAAAAAATTAGGTCATATATAGTTTTTGCATATATAAAATATGCAAAAAGGGAGGTTTAGTTTCTTAGGAGTTACCTATGTAATTCAGGACTCTGTTTTAGATAGCTCATGAATACTACCTCAGGGAGAACTGAATTTTTTATTCATGCAATGGCATGTATTTAAAATCAGGACTATCATGTCAAAGCAGTTGCAGAAAATCCTCCTTCCCTTTGTTATTTATAAAACTAAAAGCTCTCTGTTGTTTTTTGGGTTTTTTTTTGCAATGCAGTAGGTACTTGTGTGCCATTTTCATCCTCGATGACAGACACTTTTCCCATGTGGATCAGAATCAAATGAGGAAAGCATTCTTTCTCAACATCCTGGTTAAAAGGATTTCTGTCAGTGATGTCCTCCAATTAGGAAGTGTTAGCAGGAGACCTTCAAATTCTCCATATCCTAAACACTCCTGGTTGAATGGAAAAAACCTTGAACTCATAGATGGGGAGGGCAGAGTAATGTAGTCCCTGGACTTCTGATGGCATCCGCAGCATAGACATAAGGGCACAGATTGTGAAACCAGACTGACCGGGTATGAATCTCAGTTTTGTCACTCATTAGCTTGAGCAAATGATTGAACTCCTTTGTGACTCAGTTTTCTTATCTGTAAAATAGGAATAATAGTATTTACTTCCTAGAAACAGTAATGAAGGTTAAATGAGTTAGTGTGTGTAACGTGCTCGGAATTGTGCCAGGCGCAAAGTAAATGTTAAATAAATGTTACCTTTTACTATCCACAAGCAAGTCTCTCTGTGCTCTAACGAAGTTGGCTTAATCTGAAACCCACTGATCTTATTTCCCCGACCAGGGATCGAACCCATACCCTTGGCAGTGAAAGTGTGGACCCCTAATCACTGGACTGCCAGGGAATTCCTGCTCCCACACCCCCCCGCCCCCCGTCCCCCGTCCCACTGATCTTTTCAATGTCATAATTTTGGAGGCTTCTTGAGGGATAGGTATACAGTTAAATCCATTTTTGCTAGTGGTTCTCAGGCAGGGTGATGTTGCCCCTTGGGATAAATGTCTGGAGACATCTTTGGTTGTCATAACTGGGGGGAGGGAGGGTCGTCAGTGGGTAGCACCTAGTGGCTGGAGGCTGGGGATGCTGTTAAATTCTACAATGCTCAGGACTAGCCCCCGCCACCACAAAAAATTACCAAGTCCTAAATGTGCCGGAGTTGAGAAGCCCTGATTTGTGCTGTCTGGCGTGAGATTAATATGTGGCTCTTCATCTTGGTGACAGCCTGAATCTGTGGTGTGTTGATAAATATTTAACAACCTGTTTCCAGCCCCACTGATGGGGGTGGAAACAAAGTCCAGATTTGCAGAATTTTGCCAAGTTCCGTGGTGTAAAAGTTCCCACTGTAACCCGTTTCAAGCAACCAACTTTACGTCACTGCACGTAGAATCAGGAAGAGAGAATGTACCAAACCATTACAGTTCCTGGTCACATAGGGGATGGGGGCTCAGGTTGTCCAAGGGGTTCTCCTGTTGGTTCCTTTATGGGGTGCAGAGAAAAGGATAACATTCTTGTTATTACTCCCATCTGCTTGTTTAGTGTTTCTCTAGGGGTGGGATTATGAATTTGAGCATGAGGATGAATAACTTAATTCTGAGTGCCATTGACAGTGTTAATTTCACAAAAAAAGATAAGGTTAAAAAAAAAAGAGAGAAAAATAGGATGTGGAGGAATGAAAAATGGGAAAGGCTGGAGAAGAGTAGAGAGGGAAAAATTGATGTACTGTGTGAGAAGTGACAGTGTCTATTGACAAAAATGTTAACTATTAAGACAATGAATAGAGAAAAATGTATAATAGAATACAGTGTTTAAAAAAAATACTACTATCCTGACACATCTCCTCTCCCAACCCTGTATTTCCCCTCTTGGCTAATAGCATCATTAGCTACCTGGTCACTCAAGCAAGAAACCTGGGCATCACCCCTAACTTCTCACTCTGACCTCCCCACTTAGAATTGGACACGGAGTCCTATCAGTTCTCCCATCTCCTACCTGTCCCATTATCTTCCTTCTTAGCTCTCAATTTAGGCCCTAATGATTTGTGGCCTGGACTCTTCCAGTAGTTTCCTGATGGCTGCCTGGAATTCTGATTCTCCTCTACAGAATGGTTTTCTGAGTACAGTGGTTAACAGCATAGAACCTGAAGCCAGACTGCCCTGGGTTCCAGTCATTCCATTACTCACTAGCTGTGTGATTTGGAAGTTACTTTACGTCTCCGTCTTAGATCCCTCATCTGTGAAACAGGGATGACACGAGTAGTACCTCATAAGGCTGCTGTGAGGTCTAAAGGAAGTGCTATATGGGAAGTACTTAGAACTGTGCTCTGCGTTACTTTGTTCAAGATTGCAGTTGACAACCCTTCAGCAGTTCTCTAGTCCCACTTACCAGGCAAAGTCCTGCTCAACCATCAGGACTTGGCTCCTGGGTCTATTTCTCATGAAGCCCTGGGTGACTCATTGAGGCAGTTCAACTTTTCTTCCTTCCAGACTTCACCTTGAATCTCTCACTGCACTCAGCACAATAGTGCAGTCACCTGCTTACAGACTTACAGTCGTCCTTCTGGGAAGTGAGCTACTGATACTTGAGAGCAAGGACTGTGGCTTTTTTCTTTTTCTTTTCTTTTTTTCTCAATCTTCAGTCAAGACCAAGCACTGTGCCTAACCACAGAGTAGATAATTAGAAGCAGTGAACAGTGTTAACTATGTATGAGTGTAAGAAAGGGACAGAAAGGATTCGGAAAAAAAACACCTGTTTCGCCACACTGATTGGATGATGGATGTTTGAACCCTTCTCTGTATTATTTTCATGTGGTTTCTATAATACAGAGTTTTGTTCAAAAAGAATAATTTTATGTATTATTTTTGGCTGCACTGGGTCTTTGTTGCTGCGTGTGGGCTTTCTCTAGTTGTGGCGAGTGGGGGCTGCTGTTCGTTGCGACGTGCGGGCTTCTCATTGCAGTGGCTTCTCTTGTTGAGGAGCGCGGGCTCTCGGCTCGCGGGCTCAGTAGTTGTGGCTCGTGGACTCTAGAGCGCAGGCTCAGTAGTTATGGCACATGGGCTTAGTTGCTCCGCGGCATGTGGGATCTTCCCGGACCAGGGCTCGAACCCGTGTCTCCTGCACTGGCAGGCGGATTCTTAAGCACTGTGCCACCAGGGAAGTCCTTGTCATACAAAGTTAAAGATGGCTCCCATGTATCCATATAAAACTGCCCTTTTCCCCCTTGGTTAAAGTAGACTGGATCCATAAAATGAACTACTGCTTAGCAATAAAAAGGAACAAAAGATTAAATCGTAAAATATGGGTGAGTCCCCAAAACTGTCTACTAAGTAAGTGACACCGACACACAAACATGGATAGACAGAGCTTGCCTGAGTTAGAATGTCATTTCCACCGCTACCGTAGCTGTGTCACATCAGACAAGTGGTTTAACTTCTCTGGGGCTATTTCCTTATCTGTAAAATAAGGATGACAGTAGTACCTACCTCACAGGGCTGACAGGAGAATTAAATGCTCATGTGCTCAATAAGTGTGAGCTAAAGCAGTCATTTCTGTAAACATTCTTTTGACATCCTGGGAGCCCCTTCTGTCCATGACAGGCTGCACTGTTCTCTGGACTCCCGGTGGCTTGTGGCAGGCCACACCTCTCACCTGAGGACCGCACCCCACCCTTC
Source organism: Balaenoptera borealis (assembly GCF_965194805.1). Classification (NCBI taxonomy): domain Eukaryota; kingdom Metazoa; phylum Chordata; class Mammalia; order Artiodactyla; family Balaenopteridae; genus Balaenoptera; species Balaenoptera borealis. The sequence continues at coordinate 4,043 of NW_028122232.1, forward strand.
CTTCATACCTCCTCCTGAACCCAGAGGTATGAAGGAACTTTAAAAATTACACCTATTCATTCTTGAAGATCAGGAGACTAAACAGGAAAAAAAAAATGGAAGAATTAACTCAGTGGAAGTCTCACCCCACAGTTAACCACTAATGTAATAGGGAAGAACCTTTGTATTCTATTACAAGTTAGTCACTAAAGGGCTGTTGCCTGTAAGCTTCAATTATACATAATGGCCCATCTCTGGGAACCCTGCCTCCCAGGTAGTGAGCATTAAGCTAGAATACCTTTTCTTTTAGCTGACAAGAAACATCCTGACCAGGCCCACCTGTGAATGACTGCAAGGAGGAAGAGGAGGCTGACCAGAACCCGGACATGTTTGACTTTGCTCTCTCCCGTTTTAGTATAAAAGAAGCCTGAATGCCAACGCAGGCAGCTGGTTCCTTGGGGTCAGGAGTCCACCATCTTCTCGGTTTGCTGTCTCTCCAGGTAAGTCGTTACTCCTTGCCCCAACCAGTCATCTCTGGGATTCACTGGCCTGTCCTGCAGCGCGCAGCAGGAGCTTGGACTCGGTAACACTAATGTTTTGGTATATACTTTTTAAGACCTTTTCTTAGGCAAATACACCGTATCAGTATGTCTTTCTACTTTTAATTAAAAAACGAGTTCATATTATATAAACTTTATTTCATAACCCATCCTTTTACTTACTAGGGCCCTTCCCCCAGAAACACCCCTCCCACTTGCAGCTTCTACTGGTCAGCCCTTTCCTCGGAACCCCCGGCCCTGCGGGAGACCAGGTTCCGGCCCCACCTGCCAGGCCCGGGGCCGGCCGCCCCGCCCCCTTCCCCGCCCACGCCCCCCCGGCCCGCCCCACCCCACCCCGCCCCCGCCGCGGCCAGCTTCCATACCCGGCCCCGCACGCCGCGCTCGCGCTCGCTGTCACCGGGGGCCCGTCGGTCGCGGCTCCGGCTCCTCCGTGCGGCCCGTTTCCGGTGGGGCAAGGGCGTCTCCGCGGCGGCCCGGCTCCCGCGCGTTCAGCACCGCCGTCGGTGGCCAGATGCAGGCGGAGCTCGGAGCTCGGGGCGGCCGAGGACGCCGACCCGGCCGCGGCTGGCCTAGCGGGGATGGCGACCGCGAGCGGGCCGGCGCCCCGGCGGCGGTGGCGAGAGGCGGCGGCGGCGGGGATAGAGGCGGCCGCCGGGGCCGCGGCAGGGGCTCCCGGGGCAGCCGAGGAGGAGGAGGAGGAGGAGGAGGAGGAGGTCCGCGAGGCGGCCGCCGAGAGGCAGGAGGCAGGAGGCCGGGGCGCCGGGCCCAGTGCGCCGGTAAGAGGGGACGGCCGGTGGGGTTGTGGGCGGGGTCGGGGTCGCGGCTTCGTGGGAGCGGGGCTGGTGGGGGGTCCGGGCCCCGAGTCAGAAGCCGCGAGCGCCGTGCAGGGCACGCGCGAGCCAGACGGCGGCAGCGCCTGTGCAGGACGGGCGGAGGGCGGTGGGGGCGTGCGCCGGGGTGTGCACGTGGCGCGGGGGGTGGGTGTGCGTCCCTTGCTCCCTGTCTGCTGGGGTGCCCTGGAGGGTCAAGGCCATGGGCTTCCCCAGCCTGCCCAAGAGGTCTTGGCCCAATTATAAAAGAACCTAGCGGCTGCGGCTCTGTGTCCGCAAGTCTAGGGGGCCGTTTGGGTGCGGGTGTCAGTGTGATTAACCCTTTTGGGGTGGGGACAACCAGGGCTTGGTCTCCCAGTGCCTAACCTCCCAGGGAGACATTCCTGTTATTAAGAAGGAAGGGATTTGGGGGTCAGTTTTGTTCACTGCCTGTGCAATGCGTGGCACACAGTAGGCACATAATAAATGTTCATGGAGTGAAAGAATGACCCCGACGAGCTGGACTGGATAGTATTTGGGGGCGGGATCTGATGCATAGCTCTCTCTTTTTTTTTAATAGCATAGTTCTCTTTCATTGTATATGTGTAGGAATCAGGGGTCGGTGGCCTTCGTCTATTTGAATTTTCAATCTGTAAATGTTTCAGCAGTCAGGTCTCAATTTTACTAGCAATATAATCGGCCGTATTCATGCATTCGTAATGGGAAGTGTCTTACAGCTTGGAGCAGGGAATGGTTTGGGGGCAAACTTTTACTCTACTGATACCCTAGCTACAGGAGTTAAATTACTGTCTTTCTGAGCTGTTCTGTTGTTTTAACATTTGTAGTACAAAACTGTATATTTTGAATTCCCATGTGCATAGATTAAAAAATTATTATAGTTTTGGGTTGAGTTAAATTTCCTATTACTGAAGTATTGACGTTTGTAATATCTTAAGGGCATAGTAGGTAGGATGTCCCTAAAGATAGGAGTTGTGTACAAAAATGGAGTTGGGAAAAAATGCAAAACTTAAGTGTGCCATATTTAACCTTGTTAGGATTAAGGCAGGTAATAAGTAAAATTTGAGAGAGGTATCAAGTAATTCTTAGAGTCAGCTCACCAGGAAATGAAGGAAACTGACCAGTCTAGTGCACATTATATATCACCTCGTGTTTTTATAACAACGGTATTTACCTATATAACTTTATTACAACTTAATTTTTTTAGCAACTTGAAAGTTGTTTAAACAACTTGATAACAGATTTGTTCTATCTATACTTGCTATGTATAAACTCTTCATTTTTATATAGAGTAACTGACTTGCTTAAGCAATACTACCTTGAGATGGTGATTCTCAAACTTGGGCACGCATCACGATCACCTAATGGGTTTGTGAAACTCCTGATTGCTGGGCCTCATCCCCAGAGTTGCTGATTCTGGGGTGAGGCCTGAGAATTTGCATTTCTCATAAGTTCCCAGGTGATGCTATGCTGCTGGTCCACACTTTGAGAACTATTACCTTAAGGAATTGGCTTCATTTAAAAAAATTAGGTCATATATAGTTTTTGCATATATAAAATATGCAAAAAGGGAGGTTTAGTTTCTTAGGAGTTACCTATGTAATTCAGGACTCTGTTTTAGATAGCTCATGAATACTACCTCAGGGAGAACTGAATTTTTTATTCATGCAATGGCATGTATTTAAAATCAGGACTATCATGTCAAAGCAGTTGCAGAAAATCCTCCTTCCCTTTGTTATTTATAAAACTAAAAGCTCTCTGTTGTTTTTTGGGTTTTTTTTGCAATGCAGTAGGTACTTGTGTGCCATTTTCATCCTCGATGACAGACACTTTTCCCATGTGGATCAGAATCAAATGAGGAAAGCATTCTTTCTCAACATCCTGGTTAAAAGGATTTCTGTCAGTGATGTCCTCCAATTAGGAAGTGTTAGCAGGAGACCTTCAAATTCTCCATATCCTAAACACTCCTGGTTGAATGGAAAAAACCTTGAACTCATAGATGGGGAGGGCAGAGTAATGTAGTCCCTGGACTTCTGATGGCATCCGCAGCATAGACATAAGGGCACAGATTGTGAAACCAGACTGACCGGGTATGAATCTCAGTTTTGTCACTCATTAGCTTGAGCAAATGATTGAACTCCTTTGTGACTCAGTTTTCTTATCTGTAAAATAGGAATAATAGTATTTACTTCCTAGAAACAGTAATGAAGGTTAAATGAGTTAGTGTGTGTAACGTGCTCGGAATTGTGCCAGGCGCAAAGTAAATGTTAAATAAATGTTACCTTTTACTATCCACAAGCAAGTCTCTCTGTGCTCTAACGAAGTTGGCTTAATCTGAAACCCACTGATCTTATTTCCCCGACCAGGGATCGAACCCATACCCTTGGCAGTGAAAGTGTGGACCCCTAATCACTGGACTGCCAGGGAATTCCTGCTCCCACACCCCCCCGCCCCCCGTCCCCCGTCCCACTGATCTTTTCAATGTCATAATTTTGGAGGCTTCTTGAGGGATAGGTATACAGTTAAATCCATTTTTGCTAGTGGTTCTCAGGCAGGGTGATGTTGCCCCTTGGGATAAATGTCTGGAGACATCTTTGGTTGTCATAACTGGGGGGAGGGAGGGTCGTCAGTGGGTAGCACCTAGTGGCTGGAGGCTGGGGATGCTGTTAAATTCTACAATGCTCAGGACAAGCCACCGCCACCACAAAAAATTACCAAGTCCTAAATGTGCCGGAGTTGAGAAGCCCTGATTTGTGCTGTCTGGCGTGAGATTAATATGTGGCTCTTCATCTTGGTGACAGCCTGAATCTGTGGTGTGTTGATAAATATTTAACAACCTGTTTCCAGCCCCACTGATGGGGGTGGAAACAAAGTCCAGATTTGCAGAATTTTGCCAAGTTCCGTGGTGTAAAAGTTCCCACTGTAACCCGTTTCAAGCAACCAACTTTACGTCACTGCACGTAGAATCAGGAAGAGAGAATGTACCAAACCATTACAGTTCCTGGTCACATAGGGGATGGGGGCTCAGGTTGTCCAAGGGGTTCTCCTGTTGGTTCCTTTATGGGGTGCAGAGAAAAGGATAACATTCTTGTTATTACTCCCATCTGCTTGTTTAGTGTTTCTCTAGGGGTGGGATTATGAATTTGAGCATGAGGATGAATAACTTAATTCTGAGTGCCATTGACAGTGTTAATTTCACAAAAAAAGATAAGGTTAAAAAAAAAAAGAGAGAAAAATAGGATGTGGAGGAATGAAAAATGGGAAAGGCTGGAGAAGAGTAGAGAGGGAAAAATTGATGTACTGTGTGAGAAGTGACAGTGTCTATTGACAAAAATGTTAACTATTAAGACAATGAATAGAGAAAAATGTATAATAGAATACAGTGTTTAAAAAAAATACTACTATCCTGACACATCTCCTCTCCCAACCCTGTATTTCCCCTCTTGGCTAATAGCATCATTAGCTACCTGGTCACTCAAGCAAGAAACCTGGGCATCACCCCTAACTTCTCACTCTGACCTCCCCACTTAGAATTGGACACGGAGTCCTATCAGTTCTCCCATCTCCTACCTGTCCCATTATCTTCCTTCTTAGCTCTCAATTTAGGCCCTAATGATTTGTGGCCTGGACTCTTCCAGTAGTTTCCTGATGGCTGCCTGGAATTCTGATTCTCCTCTACAGAATGGTTTTCTGAGTACAGTGGTTAACAGCATAGAACCTGAAGCCAGACTGCCCTGGGTTCCAGTCATTCCATTACTCACTAGCTGTGTGATTTGGAAGTTACTTTACGTCTCCGTCTTAGATCCCTCATCTGTGAAACAGGGATGACACGAGTAGTACCTCATAAGGCTGCTGTGAGGTCTAAAGGAAGTGCTATATGGGAAGTACTTAGAACTGTGCTCTGCGTTACTTTGTTCAAGATTGCAGTTGACAACCCTTCAGCAGTTCTCTAGTCCCACTTACCAGGCAAAGTCCTGCTCAACCATCAGGACTTGGCTCCTGGGTCTATTTCTCATGAAGCCCTGGGTGACTCATTGAGGCAGTTCAACTTTTCTTCCTTCCAGACTTCACCTTGAATCTCTCACTGCACTCAGCACAATAGTGCAGTCACCTGCTTACAGACTTACAGTCGTCCTTCTGGGAAGTGAGCTACTGATACTTGAGAGCAAGGACTGTGGCTTTTTTCTTTTTCTTTTCTTTTTTTCTCAATCTTCAGTCAAGACCAAGCACTGTGCCTAACCACAGAGTAGATAATTAGAAGCAGTGAACAGTGTTAACTATGTATGAGTGTAAGAAAGGGACAGAAAGGATTCGGAAAAAAAACACCTGTTTCGCCACACTGATTGGATGATGGATGTTTGAACCCTTCTCTGTATTATTTTCATGTGGTTTCTATAATACAGAGTTTTGTTCAAAAAGAATAATTTTATGTATTATTTTTGGCTGCACTGGGTCTTTGTTGCTGCGTGTGGGCTTTCTCTAGTTGTGGCGAGTGGGGGCTGCTGTTCGTTGCGACGTGCGGGCTTCTCATTGCAGTGGCTTCTCTTGTTGAGGAGCGCGGGCTCTCGGCTCGCGGGCTCAGTAGTTGTGGCTCGTGGACTCTAGAGCGCAGGCTCAGTAGTTATGGCACATGGGCTTAGTTGCTCCGCGGCCTGTGGGATCTTCCCGGACCAGGGCTCGAACCCGTGTCTCCTGCACTGGCAGGCGGATTCTTAAGCACTGTGCCACCAGGGAAGTCCTTGTCATACAAAGTTAAAGATGGCTCCCATGTATCCATATAAAACTGCCCTTTTCCCCCTTGGTTAAAGTAGACTGGATCCATAAAATGAACTACTGCTTAGCAATAAAAAGGAACAAAAGATTAAATCGTAAAATATGGGTGAGTCCCCAAAACTGTCTACTAAGTAAGTGACACCGACACACAAACATGGATAGACAGAGCTTGCCTGAGTTAGAATGTCATTTCCACCGCTACCGTAGCTGTGTCACATCAGACAAGTGGTTTAACTTCTCTGGGGCTATTTCCTTATCTGTAAAATAAGGATGACAGTAGTACCTACCTCACAGGGCTGACAGGAGAATTAAATGCTCATGTGCTCAATAAGTGTGAGCTAAAGCAGTCATTTCTGTAAACATTCTTTTGACATCCTGGGAGCCCCTTCTGTCCATGACAGGCTGCACTGTTCTCTGGACTCCCGGTGGCTTGTGGCAGGCCACACCTCTCACCTGAGGACCGCACCCCACCCTTCCTTCATACCTCCTCCTGAACCCAGAGGTATGAAGGAACTTTAAAAATTACACCTATTCATTCTTGAAGATCAGGAGACTAAACAGGAAAACAAAAATGGAAGAATTAACTCACTGGAAGTCTCACCCCACAGTTAACCACTAATGTAATAGGGAAGAACCTTTGTATTCTATTACAAGTTAGTCACTAAAGGGCTGTTGCCTGTAAGCTTCAATTATACATAATGGCCCATCTCTGGGAACCCTGCCTCCCAGGTAGTGAGCATTAAGCTAGAATACCTTTTCTTTTAGCTGACAAGAAACATCCTGACCAGGCCCACCTGTGAATGACTGCAAGGAGGAAGAGGAGGCTGACCAGAACCCGGACATGTTTGACTTTGCTCTCTCCCGTTTTAGTATAAAAGAAGCCTGAATGCCAACGCAGGCAGCTGGTTCCTTGGGGTCAGGAGTCCACCATCTTCTCGGTTTGCTGTCTCTCCAGGTAAGTCGTTACTCCTTGCCCCAACCAGTCATCTCTGGGATTCACTGGCCTGTCCTGCAGCGCGCAGCAGGAGCTTGGACTCGGTAACACTAATGTTTTGGTATGTACTTTTTAAGACCTTTTCTTAGGCAAATACACCGTATCAGTATGTCTTTCTACTTTTAATTAAAAAACGAGTTCATATTATATAAACTTTATTTCATAACCCATCCTTTTACTTACTAGGGCCCTTCCCCCAGAAACACCCCTCCCACTTGCAGCTTCTACTGGTCAGCCCTTTCCTCGGAACCCCCGGCCCTGCGGGAGACCAGGTTCCGGCCCCACCTGCCAGGCCCGGGGCCGGCCGCCCCGCCCCCTTCCCCGCCCACGCCCCCCCGGCCCGCCCCACCCCGCCCCGCCCCCGCCGCGGCCAGCTTCCATACCCGGCCCCGCACGCCGCGCTCGCGCTCGCTGTCACCGGGGGCCCGTCGGTCGCGGCTCCGGCTCCTCCGTGCGGCCCGTTTCCGGTGGGGCAAGGGCGTCTCCGCGGCGGCCCGGCTCCCGCGCGTTCAGCACCGCCGTCGGTGGCCAGATGCAGGCGGAGCTCGGAGCTCGGGGCGGCCGAGGACGCCGACCCGGCCGCGGCTGGCCTAGCGGGGATGGCGACCGCGAGCGGGCCGGCGCCCCGGCGGCGGTGGCGAGAGGCGGCGGCGGCGGGGATAGAGGCGGCCGCCGGGGCCGCGGCAAGGGCTCCTGGGGCAGCCGAGGAGGAGGAGGAGGAGGAGGAGGAGGTCCGCGAGGCGGCCGCCGAGAGGCAGGAGGCAGGAGGCCGGGGCGCCGGGCCCAGTGCGCCGGTAAGAGGGGACGGCCGGTGGGGTTGTGGGCGGGGTCGGGGTCGCGGCTTCGTGGGAGCGGGGCTGGTGGGGGGTCCGGGCCCCGAGTCAGAAGCCGCGAGCGCCGTGCAGGGCACGCGCGAGCCGGACGGCGGCAGCGCCTGTGCAGGACGGGCGGAGGGCGGTGGGGGCGTGCGCCGGGGTGTGCACGTGGCGCGGGGGGTGGGTGTGCGTCCCTTGCTCCCTGTCTGCTGGGGTGCCCTGGAGGGTCAAGGCCATGGGCTTCCCCAGCCTGCCCAAGAGGTCTTGGCCCAATTATAAAAGAACCTAGCGGCCGCGGCTCTGTGTCCGCAAGTCTAGGGGGCCGTTTGGGTGCGGGTGTCAGTGTGATTAACCCTTTTGGGGTGGGGACAACCAGGGCTTGGTCTCCCAGTGCCTAACCTCCCAGGGAGACATTCCTGTTATTAAGAAGGAAGGGATTTGGGGGTCAGTTTTGTTCACTGCCTGTGCAATGCGTGGCACACAGTAGGCACATAATAAATGTTCATGGAGTGAAAGAATGACCCCGACGAGCTGGACTGGATAGTATTTGGGGGCGGGATCTGATGCATAGCTCTCTCTTTTTTTTTAATAGCATAGTTCTCTTTCATTGTATATGTGTAGGAATCAGGGGTCGGTGGCCTTCGTCTATTTGAATTTTCAATCTGTAAATGTTTCAGCAGTCAGGTCTCAATTTTACTAGCAATATAATCGGCCGTATTCATGCATTCGTAATGGGAAGTGTCTTACAGCTTGGAGCAGGGAATGGTTTGGGGGCAAACTTTTACTCTACTGATACCCTAGCTACAGGAGTTAAATTACTGTCTTTCTGAGCTGTTCTGTTGTTTTAACATTTGTAGTACAAAACTGTATATTTTGAATTCCCATGTGCATAGATTAAAAAATTATTATAGTTTTGGGTTGAGTTAAATTTCCTATTACTGAAGTATTGACGTTTGTAATATCTTAAGGGCATAGTAGGTAGGATGTCCCTAAAGATAGGAGTTGTGTACAAAAATGGAGTTGGGAAAAAATGCAAAACTTAAGTGTGCCATATTTAACCTTGTTAGGATTAAGGCAGGTAATAAGTAAAATTTGAGAGAGGTATCAAGTAATTCTTAGAGTCAGCTCACCAGGAAATGAAGGAAACTGACCAGTCTAGTGCACATTATATATCACCTCGTGTTTTTATAACAACGGTATTTACCTATATAACTTTATTACAACTTAATTTTTTTAGCAACTTGAAAGTTGTTTAAACAACTTGATAACAGATTTGTTCTATCTATACTTGCTATGTATAAACTCTTCATTTTTATATAGAGTAACTGGCTTGCTTAAGCAATACTACCTTGAGATGGTGATTCTCAAACTTGGGCACGCATCACGATCACCTAATGGGTTTGTGAAACTCCTGATTGCTGGGCCTCATCCCCAGAGTTGCTGATTCTGGGGTGAGGCCTGAGAATTTGCATTTCTCATAAGTTCCCAGGTGATGCTATGCTGCTGGTCCACACTTTGAGAACTATTACCTTAAGGAATTGGCTTCATTTAAAAAAATTAGGTCATATATAGTTTTTGCATATATAAAATATGCAAAAAGGGAGGTTTAGTTTCTTAGGAGTTACCTATGTAATTCAGGACTCTGTTTTAGATAGCTCATGAATACTACCTCAGGGAGAACTGAATTTTTTATTCATGCAATGGCATGTATTTAAAATCAGGACTATCATGTCAAAGCAGTTGCAGAAAATCCTCCTTCCCTTTGTTATTTATAAAACTAAAAGCTCTCTGTTGTTTTTTGGGTTTTTTTTTGCAATGCAGTAGGTACTTGTGTGCCATTTTCATCCTCGATGACAGACACTTTTCCCATGTGGATCAGAATCAAATGAGGAAAGCATTCTTTCTCAACATCCTGGTTAAAAGGATTTCTGTCAGTGATGTCCTCCAATTAGGAAGTGTTAGCAGGAGACCTTCAAATTCTCCATATCCTAAACACTCCTGGTTGAATGGAAAAAACCTTGAACTCATAGATGGGGAGGGCAGAGTAATGTAGTCCCTGGACTTCTGATGGCATCCGCAGCATAGACATAAGGGCACAGATTGTGAAACCAGACTGACCGGGTATGAATCTCAGTTTTGTCACTCATTAGCTTGAGCAAATGATTGAACTCCTTTGTGACTCAGTTTTCTTATCTGTAAAATAGGAATAATAGTATTTACTTCCTAGAAACAGTAATGAAGGTTAAATGAGTTAGTGTGTGTAACGTGCTCGGAATTGTGCCAGGCGCAAAGTAAATGTTAAATAAATGTTACCTTTTACTATCCACAAGCAAGTCTCTCTGTGCTCTAACGAAGTTGGCTTAATCTGAAACCCACTGATCTTATTTCCCCGACCAGGGATCGAACCCATACCCTTGGCAGTGAAAGTGTGGACCCCTAATCACTGGACTGCCAGGGAATTCCTGCTCCCACACCCCCCCGCCCCCCGTCCCCCGTCCCACTGATCTTTTCAATGTCATAATTTTGGAGGCTTCTTGAGGGATAGGTATACAGTTAAATCCATTTTTGCTAGTGGTTCTCAGGCAGGGTGATGTTGCCCCTTGGGATAAATGTCTGGAGACATCTTTGGTTGTCATAACTGGGGGGAGGGAGGGTCGTCAGTGGGTAGCACCTAGTGGCTGGAGGCTGGGGATGCTGTTAAATTCTACAATGCTCAGGACTAGCCCCCGCCACCACAAAAAATTACCAAGTCCTAAATGTGCCGGAGTTGAGAAGCCCTGATTTGTGCTGTCTGGCGTGAGATTAATATGTGGCTCTTCATCTTGGTGACAGCCTGAATCTGTGGTGTGTTGATAAATATTTAACAACCTGTTTCCAGCCCCACTGATGGGGGTGGAAACAAAGTCCAGATTTGCAGAATTTTGCCAAGTTCCGTGGTGTAAAAGTTCCCACTGTAACCCGTTTCAAGCAACCAACTTTACGTCACTGCACGTAGAATCAGGAAGAGAGAATGTACCAAACCATTACAGTTCCTGGTCACATAGGGGATGGGGGCTCAGGTTGTCCAAGGGGTTCTCCTGTTGGTTCCTTTATGGGGTGCAGAGAAAAGGATAACATTCTTGTTATTACTCCCATCTGCTTGTTTAGTGTTTCTCTAGGGGTGGGATTATGAATTTGAGCATGAGGATGAATAACTTAATTCTGAGTGCCATTGACAGTGTTAATTTCACAAAAAAAGATAAGGTTAAAAAAAAAAGAGAGAAAAATAGGATGTGGAGGAATGAAAAATGGGAAAGGCTGGAGAAGAGTAGAGAGGGAAAAATTGATGTACTGTGTGAGAAGTGACAGTGTCTATTGACAAAAATGTTAACTATTAAGACAATGAATAGAGAAAAATGTATAATAGAATACAGTGTTTAAAAAAAATACTACTATCCTGACACATCTCCTCTCCCAACCCTGTATTTCCCCTCTTGGCTAATAGCATCATTAGCTACCTGGTCACTCAAGCAAGAAACCTGGGCATCACCCCTAACTTCTCACTCTGACCTCCCCACTTAGAATTGGACACGGAGTCCTATCAGTTCTCCCATCTCCTACCTGTCCCATTATCTTCCTTCTTAGCTCTCAATTTAGGCCCTAATGATTTGTGGCCTGGACTCTTCCAGTAGTTTCCTGATGGCTGCCTGGAATTCTGATTCTCCTCTACAGAATGGTTTTCTGAGTACAGTGGTTAACAGCATAGAACCTGAAGCCAGACTGCCCTGGGTTCCAGTCATTCCATTACTCACTAGCTGTGTGATTTGGAAGTTACTTTACGTCTCCGTCTTAGATCCCTCATCTGTGAAACAGGGATGACACGAGTAGTACCTCATAAGGCTGCTGTGAGGTCTAAAGGAAGTGCTATATGGGAAGTACTTAGAACTGTGCTCTGCGTTACTTTGTTCAAGATTGCAGTTGACAACCCTTCAGCAGTTCTCTAGTCCCACTTACCAGGCAAAGTCCTGCTCAACCATCAGGACTTGGCTCCTGGGTCTATTTCTCATGAAGCCCTGGGTGACTCATTGAGGCAGTTCAACTTTTCTTCCTTCCAGACTTCACCTTGAATCTCTCACTGCACTCAGCACAATAGTGCAGTCACCTGCTTACAGACTTACAGTCGTCCTTCTGGGAAGTGAGCTACTGATACTTGAGAGCAAGGACTGTGGCTTTTTTCTTTTTCTTTTCTTTTTTTCTCAATCTTCAGTCAAGACCAAGCACTGTGCCTAACCACAGAGTAGATAATTAGAAGCAGTGAACAGTGTTAACTATGTATGAGTGTAAGAAAGGGACAGAAAGGATTCGGAAAAAAAACACCTGTTTCGCCACACTGATTGGATGATGGATGTTTGAACCCTTCTCTGTATTATTTTCATGTGGTTTCTATAATACAGAGTTTTGTTCAAAAAGAATAATTTTATGTATTATTTTTGGCTGCACTGGGTCTTTGTTGCTGCGTGTGGGCTTTCTCTAGTTGTGGCGAGTGGGGGCTGCTGTTCGTTGCGACGTGCGGGCTTCTCATTGCAGTGGCTTCTCTTGTTGAGGAGCGCGGGCTCTCGGCTCGCGGGCTCAGTAGTTGTGGCTCGTGGACTCTAGAGCGCAGGCTCAGTAGTTATGGCACATGGGCTTAGTTGCTCCGCGGCATGTGGGATCTTCCCGGACCAGGGCTCGAACCCGTGTCTCCTGCACTGGCAGGCGGATTCTTAAGCACTGTGCCACCAGGGAAGTCCTTGTCATACAAAGTTAAAGATGGCTCCCATGTATCCATATAAAACTGCCCTTTTCCCCCTTGGTTAAAGTAGACTGGATCCATAAAATGAACTACTGCTTAGCAATAAAAAGGAACAAAAGATTAAATCGTAAAATATGGGTGAGTCCCCAAAACTGTCTACTAAGTAAGTGACACCGACACACAAACATGGATAGACAGAGCTTGCCTGAGTTAGAATGTCATTTCCACCGCTACCGTAGCTGTGTCACATCAGACAAGTGGTTTAACTTCTCTGGGGCTATTTCCTTATCTGTAAAATAAGGATGACAGTAGTACCTACCTCACAGGGCTGACAGGAGAATTAAATGCTCATGTGCTCAATAAGTGTGAGCTAAAGCAGTCATTTCTGTAAACATTCTTTTGACATCCTGGGAGCCCCTTCTGTCCATGACAGGCTGCACTGTTCTCTGGACTCCCGGTGGCTTGTGGCAGGCCACACCTCTCACCTGAGGACCGCACCCCACCCTTCCTTCATACCTCCTCCTGAACCCAGAGGTATGAAGGAACTTTAAAAATTACACCTATTCATTCTTGAAGATCAGGAGACTAAACAGGAAAAAAAAAATGGAAGAATTAACTCAGTGGAAGTCTCACCCCACAGTTAACCACTAATGTAATAGGGAAGAACCTTTGTATTCTATTACAAGTTAGTCACTAAAGGGCTGTTGCCTGTAAGCTTCAATTATACATAATGGCCCATCTCTGGGAACCCTGCCTCCCAGGTAGTGAGCATTAAGCTAGAATACCTTTTCTTTTAGCTGACAAGAAACATCCTGACCAGGCCCACCTGTGAATGACTGCAAGGAGGAAGAGGAGGCTGACCAGAACCCGGACATGTTTGACTTTGCTCTCTCCCGTTTTAGTATAAAAGAAGCCTGAATGCCAACGCAGGCAGCTGGTTCCTTGGGGTCAGGAGTCCACCATCTTCTCGGTTTGCTGTCTCTCCAGGTAAGTCGTTACTCCTTGCCCCAACCAGTCATCTCTGGGATTCACTGGCCTGTCCTGCAGCGCGCAGCAGGAGCTTGGACTCGGTAACACTAATGTTTTGGTATATACTTTTTAAGACCTTTTCTTAGGCAAATACACCGTATCAGTATGTCTTTCTACTTTTAATTAAAAAACGAGTTCATATTATATAAACTTTATTTCATAACCCATCCTTTTACTTACTAGGGCCCTTCCCCCAGAAACACCCCTCCCACTTGCAGCTTCTACTGGTCAGCCCTTTCCTCGGAACCCCCGGCCCTGCGGGAGACCAGGTTCCGGCCCCACCTGCCAGGCCCGGGGCCGGCCGCCCCGCCCCCTTCCCCGCCCACGCCCCCCCGGCCCGCCCCACCCCACCCCGCCCCCGCCGCGGCCAGCTTCCATACCCGGCCCCGCACGCCGCGCTCGCGCTCGCTGTCACCGGGGGCCCGTCGGTCGCGGCTCCGGCTCCTCCGTGCGGCCCGTTTCCGGTGGGGCAAGGGCGTCTCCGCGGCGGCCCGGCTCCCGCGCGTTCAGCACCGCCGTCGGTGGCCAGATGCAGGCGGAGCTCGGAGCTCGGGGCGGCCGAGGACGCCGACCCGGCCGCGGCTGGCCTAGCGGGGATGGCGACCGCGAGCGGGCCGGCGCCCCGGCGGCGGTGGCGAGAGGCGGCGGCGGCGGGGATAGAGGCGGCCGCCGGGGCCGCGGCAGGGGCTCCCGGGGCAGCCGAGGAGGAGGAGGAGGAGGAGGAGGAGGAGGTCCGCGAGGCGGCCGCCGAGAGGCAGGAGGCAGGAGGCCGGGGCGCCGGGCCCAGTGCGCCGGTAAGAGGGGACGGCCGGTGGGGTTGTGGGCGGGGTCGGGGTCGCGGCTTCGTGGGAGCGGGGCTGGTGGGGGGTCCGGGCCCCGAGTCAGAAGCCGCGAGCGCCGTGCAGGGCACGCGCGAGCCAGACGGCGGCAGCGCCTGTGCAGGACGGGCGGAGGGCGGTGGGGGCGTGCGCCGGGGTGTGCACGTGGCGCGGGGGGTGGGTGTGCGTCCCTTGCTCCCTGTCTGCTGGGGTGCCCTGGAGGGTCAAGGCCATGGGCTTCCCCAGCCTGCCCAAGAGGTCTTGGCCCAATTATAAAAGAACCTAGCGGCTGCGGCTCTGTGTCCGCAAGTCTAGGGGGCCGTTTGGGTGCGGGTGTCAGTGTGATTAACCCTTTTGGGGTGGGGACAACCAGGGCTTGGTCTCCCAGTGCCTAACCTCCCAGGGAGACATTCCTGTTATTAAGAAGGAAGGGATTTGGGGGTCAGTTTTGTTCACTGCCTGTGCAATGCGTGGCACACAGTAGGCACATAATAAATGTTCATGGAGTGAAAGAATGACCCCGACGAGCTGGACTGGATAGTATTTGGGGGCGGGATCTGATGCATAGCTCTCTCTTTTTTTTTAATAGCATAGTTCTCTTTCATTGTATATGTGTAGGAATCAGGGGTCGGTGGCCTTCGTCTATTTGAATTTTCAATCTGTAAATGTTTCAGCAGTCAGGTCTCAATTTTACTAGCAATATAATCGGCCGTATTCATGCATTCGTAATGGGAAGTGTCTTACAGCTTGGAGCAGGGAATGGTTTGGGGGCAAACTTTTACTCTACTGATACCCTAGCTACAGGAGTTAAATTACTGTCTTTCTGAGCTGTTCTGTTGTTTTAACATTTGTAGTACAAAACTGTATATTTTGAATTCCCATGTGCATAGATTAAAAAATTATTATAGTTTTGGGTTGAGTTAAATTTCCTATTACTGAAGTATTGACGTTTGTAATATCTTAAGGGCATAGTAGGTAGGATGTCCCTAAAGATAGGAGTTGTGTACAAAAATGGAGTTGGGAAAAAATGCAAAACTTAAGTGTGCCATATTTAACCTTGTTAGGATTAAGGCAGGTAATAAGTAAAATTTGAGAGAGGTATCAAGTAATTCTTAGAGTCAGCTCACCAGGAAATGAAGGAAACTGACCAGTCTAGTGCACATTATATATCACCTCGTGTTTTTATAACAACGGTATTTACCTATATAACTTTATTACAACTTAATTTTTTTAGCAACTTGAAAGTTGTTTAAACAACTTGATAACAGATTTGTTCTATCTATACTTGCTATGTATAAACTCTTCATTTTTATATAGAGTAACTGACTTGCTTAAGCAATACTACCTTGAGATGGTGATTCTCAAACTTGGGCACGCATCACGATCACCTAATGGGTTTGTGAAACTCCTGATTGCTGGGCCTCATCCCCAGAGTTGCTGATTCTGGGGTGAGGCCTGAGAATTTGCATTTCTCATAAGTTCCCAGGTGATGCTATGCTGCTGGTCCACACTTTGAGAACTATTACCTTAAGGAATTGGCTTCATTTAAAAAAATTAGGTCATATATAGTTTTTGCATATATAAAATATGCAAAAAGGGAGGTTTAGTTTCTTAGGAGTTACCTATGTAATTCAGGACTCTGTTTTAGATAGCTCATGAATACTACCTCAGGGAGAACTGAATTTTTTATTCATGCAATGGCATGTATTTAAAATCAGGACTATCATGTCAAAGCAGTTGCAGAAAATCCTCCTTCCCTTTGTTATTTATAAAACTAAAAGCTCTCTGTTGTTTTTTGGGTTTTTTTTGCAATGCAGTAGGTACTTGTGTGCCATTTTCATCCTCGATGACAGACACTTTTCCCATGTGGATCAGAATCAAATGAGGAAAGCATTCTTTCTCAACATCCTGGTTAAAAGGATTTCTGTCAGTGATGTCCTCCAATTAGGAAGTGTTAGCAGGAGACCTTCAAATTCTCCATATCCTAAACACTCCTGGTTGAATGGAAAAAACCTTGAACTCATAGATGGGGAGGGCAGAGTAATGTAGTCCCTGGACTTCTGATGGCATCCGCAGCATAGACATAAGGGCACAGATTGTGAAACCAGACTGACCGGGTATGAATCTCAGTTTTGTCACTCATTAGCTTGAGCAAATGATTGAACTCCTTTGTGACTCAGTTTTCTTATCTGTAAAATAGGAATAATAGTATTTACTTCCTAGAAACAGTAATGAAGGTTAAATGAGTTAGTGTGTGTAACGTGCTCGGAATTGTGCCAGGCGCAAAGTAAATGTTAAATAAATGTTACCTTTTACTATCCACAAGCAAGTCTCTCTGTGCTCTAACGAAGTTGGCTTAATCTGAAACCCACTGATCTTATTTCCCCGACCAGGGATCGAACCCATACCCTTGGCAGTGAAAGTGTGGACCCCTAATCACTGGACTGCCAGGGAATTCCTGCTCCCACACCCCCCCGCCCCCCGTCCCCCGTCCCACTGATCTTTTCAATGTCATAATTTTGGAGGCTTCTTGAGGGATAGGTATACAGTTAAATCCATTTTTGCTAGTGGTTCTCAGGCAGGGTGATGTTGCCCCTTGGGATAAATGTCTGGAGACATCTTTGGTTGTCATAACTGGGGGGAGGGAGGGTCGTCAGTGGGTAGCACCTAGTGGCTGGAGGCTGGGGATGCTGTTAAATTCTACAATGCTCAGGACAAGCCACCGCCACCACAAAAAATTACCAAGTCCTAAATGTGCCGGAGTTGAGAAGCCCTGATTTGTGCTGTCTGGCGTGAGATTAATATGTGGCTCTTCATCTTGGTGACAGCCTGAATCTGTGGTGTGTTGATAAATATTTAACAACCTGTTTCCAGCCCCACTGATGGGGGTGGAAACAAAGTCCAGATTTGCAGAATTTTGCCAAGTTCCGTGGTGTAAAAGTTCCCACTGTAACCCGTTTCAAGCAACCAACTTTACGTCACTGCACGTAGAATCAGGAAGAGAGAATGTACCAAACCATTACAGTTCCTGGTCACATAGGGGATGGGGGCTCAGGTTGTCCAAGGGGTTCTCCTGTTGGTTCCTTTATGGGGTGCAGAGAAAAGGATAACATTCTTGTTATTACTCCCATCTGCTTGTTTAGTGTTTCTCTAGGGGTGGGATTATGAATTTGAGCATGAGGATGAATAACTTAATTCTGAGTGCCATTGACAGTGTTAATTTCACAAAAAAAGATAAGGTTAAAAAAAAAAAGAGAGAAAAATAGGATGTGGAGGAATGAAAAATGGGAAAGGCTGGAGAAGAGTAGAGAGGGAAAAATTGATGTACTGTGTGAGAAGTGACAGTGTCTATTGACAAAAATGTTAACTATTAAGACAATGAATAGAGAAAAATGTATAATAGAATACAGTGTTTAAAAAAAATACTACTATCCTGACACATCTCCTCTCCCAACCCTGTATTTCCCCTCTTGGCTAATAGCATCATTAGCTACCTGGTCACTCAAGCAAGAAACCTGGGCATCACCCCTAACTTCTCACTCTGACCTCCCCACTTAGAATTGGACACGGAGTCCTATCAGTTCTCCCATCTCCTACCTGTCCCATTATCTTCCTTCTTAGCTCTCAATTTAGGCCCTAATGATTTGTGGCCTGGACTCTTCCAGTAGTTTCCTGATGGCTGCCTGGAATTCTGATTCTCCTCTACAGAATGGTTTTCTGAGTACAGTGGTTAACAGCATAGAACCTGAAGCCAGACTGCCCTGGGTTCCAGTCATTCCATTACTCACTAGCTGTGTGATTTGGAAGTTACTTTACGTCTCCGTCTTAGATCCCTCATCTGTGAAACAGGGATGACACGAGTAGTACCTCATAAGGCTGCTGTGAGGTCTAAAGGAAGTGCTATATGGGAAGTACTTAGAACTGTGCTCTGCGTTACTTTGTTCAAGATTGCAGTTGACAACCCTTCAGCAGTTCTCTAGTCCCACTTACCAGGCAAAGTCCTGCTCAACCATCAGGACTTGGCTCCTGGGTCTATTTCTCATGAAGCCCTGGGTGACTCATTGAGGCAGTTCAACTTTTCTTCCTTCCAGACTTCACCTTGAATCTCTCACTGCACTCAGCACAATAGTGCAGTCACCTGCTTACAGACTTACAGTCGTCCTTCTGGGAAGTGAGCTACTGATACTTGAGAGCAAGGACTGTGGCTTTTTTCTTTTTCTTTTCTTTTTTTCTCAATCTTCAGTCAAGACCAAGCACTGTGCCTAACCACAGAGTAGATAATTAGAAGCAGTGAACAGTGTTAACTATGTATGAGTGTAAGAAAGGGACAGAAAGGATTCGGAAAAAAAACACCTGTTTCGCCACACTGATTGGATGATGGATGTTTGAACCCTTCTCTGTATTATTTTCATGTGGTTTCTATAATACAGAGTTTTGTTCAAAAAGAATAATTTTATGTATTATTTTTGGCTGCACTGGGTCTTTGTTGCTGCGTGTGGGCTTTCTCTAGTTGTGGCGAGTGGGGGCTGCTGTTCGTTGCGACGTGCGGGCTTCTCATTGCAGTGGCTTCTCTTGTTGAGGAGCGCGGGCTCTCGGCTCGCGGGCTCAGTAGTTGTGGCTCGTGGACTCTAGAGCGCAGGCTCAGTAGTTATGGCACATGGGCTTAGTTGCTCCGCGGCCTGTGGGATCTTCCCGGACCAGGGCTCGAACCCGTGTCTCCTGCACTGGCAGGCGGATTCTTAAGCACTGTGCCACCAGGGAAGTCCTTGTCATACAAAGTTAAAGATGGCTCCCATGTATCCATATAAAACTGCCCTTTTCCCCCTTGGTTAAAGTAGACTGGATCCATAAAATGAACTACTGCTTAGCAATAAAAAGGAACAAAAGATTAAATCGTAAAATATGGGTGAGTCCCCAAAACTGTCTACTAAGTAAGTGACACCGACACACAAACATGGATAGACAGAGCTTGCCTGAGTTAGAATGTCATTTCCACCGCTACCGTAGCTGTGTCACATCAGACAAGTGGTTTAACTTCTCTGGGGCTATTTCCTTATCTGTAAAATAAGGATGACAGTAGTACCTACCTCACAGGGCTGACAGGAGAATTAAATGCTCATGTGCTCAATAAGTGTGAGCTAAAGCAGTCATTTCTGTAAACATTCTTTTGACATCCTGGGAGCCCCTTCTGTCCATGACAGGCTGCACTGTTCTCTGGACTCCCGGTGGCTTGTGGCAGGCCACACCTCTCACCTGAGGACCGCACCCCACCCTTCCTTCATACCTCCTCCTGAACCCAGAGGTATGAAGGAACTTTAAAAATTACACCTATTCATTCTTGAAGATCAGGAGACTAAACAGGAAAACAAAAATGGAAGAATTAACTCACTGGAAGTCTCACCCCACAGTTAACCACTAATGTAATAGGGAAGAACCTTTGTATTCTATTACAAGTTAGTCACTAAAGGGCTGTTGCCTGTAAGCTTCAATTATACATAATGGCCCATCTCTGGGAACCCTGCCTCCCAGGTAGTGAGCATTAAGCTAGAATACCTTTTCTTTTAGCTGACAAGAAACATCCTGACCAGGCCCACCTGTGAATGACTGCAAGGAGGAAGAGGAGGCTGACCAGAACCCGGACATGTTTGACTTTGCTCTCTCCCGTTTTAGTATAAAAGAAGCCTGAATGCCAACGCAGGCAGCTGGTTCCTTGGGGTCAGGAGTCCACCATCTTCTCGGTTTGCTGTCTCTCCAGGTAAGTCGTTACTCCTTGCCCCAACCAGTCATCTCTGGGATTCACTGGCCTGTCCTGCAGCGCGCAGCAGGAGCTTGGACTCGGTAACACTAATGTTTTGGTATGTACTTTTTAAGACCTTTTCTTAGGCAAATACACCGTATCAGTATGTCTTTCTACTTTTAATTAAAAAACGAGTTCATATTATATAAACTTTATTTCATAACCCATCCTTTTACTTACTAGGGCCCTTCCCCCAGAAACACCCCTCCCACTTGCAGCTTCTACTGGTCAGCCCTTTCCTCGGAACCCCCGGCCCTGCGGGAGACCAGGTTCCGGCCCCACCTGCCAGGCCCGGGGCCGGCCGCCCCGCCCCCTTCCCCGCCCACGCCCCCCCGGCCCGCCCCACCCCGCCCCGCCCCCGCCGCGGCCAGCTTCCATACCCGGCCCCGCACGCCGCGCTCGCGCTCGCTGTCACCGGGGGCCCGTCGGTCGCGGCTCCGGCTCCTCCGTGCGGCCCGTTTCCGGTGGGGCAAGGGCGTCTCCGCGGCGGCCCGGCTCCCGCGCGTTCAGCACCGCCGTCGGTGGCCAGATGCAGGCGGAGCTCGGAGCTCGGGGCGGCCGAGGACGCCGACCCGGCCGCGGCTGGCCTAGCGGGGATGGCGACCGCGAGCGGGCCGGCGCCCCGGCGGCGGTGGCGAGAGGCGGCGGCGGCGGGGATAGAGGCGGCCGCCGGGGCCGCGGCAAGGGCTCCTGGGGCAGCCGAGGAGGAGGAGGAGGAGGAGGAGGAGGTCCGCGAGGCGGCCGCCGAGAGGCAGGAGGCAGGAGGCCGGGGCGCCGGGCCCAGTGCGCCGGTAAGAGGGGACGGCCGGTGGGGTTGTGGGCGGGGTCGGGGTCGCGGCTTCGTGGGAGCGGGGCTGGTGGGGGGTCCGGGCCCCGAGTCAGAAGCCGCGAGCGCCGTGCAGGGCACGCGCGAGCCGGACGGCGGCAGCGCCTGTGCAGGACGGGCGGAGGGCGGTGGGGGCGTGCGCCGGGGTGTGCACGTGGCGCGGGGGGTGGGTGTGCGTCCCTTGCTCCCTGTCTGCTGGGGTGCCCTGGAGGGTCAAGGCCATGGGCTTCCCCAGCCTGCCCAAGAGGTCTTGGCCCAATTATAAAAGAACCTAGCGGCCGCGGCTCTGTGTCCGCAAGTCTAGGGGGCCGTTTGGGTGCGGGTGTCAGTGTGATTAACCCTTTTGGGGTGGGGACAACCAGGGCTTGGTCTCCCAGTGCCTAACCTCCCAGGGAGACATTCCTGTTATTAAGAAGGAAGGGATTTGGGGGTCAGTTTTGTTCACTGCCTGTGCAATGCGTGGCACACAGTAGGCACATAATAAATGTTCATGGAGTGAAAGAATGACCCCGACGAGCTGGACTGGATAGTATTTGGGGGCGGGATCTGATGCATAGCTCTCTCTTTTTTTTTAATAGCATAGTTCTCTTTCATTGTATATGTGTAGGAATCAGGGGTCGGTGGCCTTCGTCTATTTGAATTTTCAATCTGTAAATGTTTCAGCAGTCAGGTCTCAATTTTACTAGCAATATAATCGGCCGTATTCATGCATTCGTAATGGGAAGTGTCTTACAGCTTGGAGCAGGGAATGGTTTGGGGGCAAACTTTTACTCTACTGATACCCTAGCTACAGGAGTTAAATTACTGTCTTTCTGAGCTGTTCTGTTGTTTTAACATTTGTAGTACAAAACTGTATATTTTGAATTCCCATGTGCATAGATTAAAAAATTATTATAGTTTTGGGTTGAGTTAAATTTCCTATTACTGAAGTATTGACGTTTGTAATATCTTAAGGGCATAGTAGGTAGGATGTCCCTAAAGATAGGAGTTGTGTACAAAAATGGAGTTGGGAAAAAATGCAAAACTTAAGTGTGCCATATTTAACCTTGTTAGGATTAAGGCAGGTAATAAGTAAAATTTGAGAGAGGTATCAAGTAATTCTTAGAGTCAGCTCACCAGGAAATGAAGGAAACTGACCAGTCTAGTGCACATTATATATCACCTCGTGTTTTTATAACAACGGTATTTACCTATATAACTTTATTACAACTTAATTTTTTTAGCAACTTGAAAGTTGTTTAAACAACTTGATAACAGATTTGTTCTATCTATACTTGCTATGTATAAACTCTTCATTTTTATATAGAGTAACTGACTTGCTTAAGCAATACTACCTTGAGATGGTGATTCTCAAACTTGGGCACGCATCACGATCACCTAATGGGTTTGTGAAACTCCTGATTGCTGGGCCTCATCCCCAGAGTTGCTGATTCTGGGGTGAGGCCTGAGAATTTGCATTTCTCATAAGTTCCCAGGTGATGCTATGCTGCTGGTCCACACTTTGAGAACTATTACCTTAAGGAATTGGCTTCATTTAAAAAAATTAGGTCATATATAGTTTTTGCATATATAAAATATGCAAAAAGGGAGGTTTAGTTTCTTAGGAGTTACCTATGTAATTCAGGACTCTGTTTTAGATAGCTCATGAATACTACCTCAGGGAGAACTGAATTTTTTATTCATGCAATGGCATGTATTTAAAATCAGGACTATCATGTCAAAGCAGTTGCAGAAAATCCTCCTTCCCTTTGTTATTTATAAAACTAAAAGCTCTCTGTTGTTTTTTGGGTTTTTTTTGCAATGCAGTAGGTACTTGTGTGCCATTTTCATCCTCGATGACAGACACTTTTCCCATGTGGATCAGAATCAAATGAGGAAAGCATTCTTTCTCAACATCCTGGTTAAAAGGATTTCTGTCAGTGATGTCCTCCAATTAGGAAGTGTTAGCAGGAGACCTTCAAATTCTCCATATCCTAAACACTCCTGGTTGAATGGAAAAAACCTTGAACTCATAGATGGGGAGGGCAGAGTAATGTAGTCCCTGGACTTCTGATGGCATCCGCAGCATAGACATAAGGGCACAGATTGTGAAACCAGACTGACCGGGTATGAATCTCAGTTTTGTCACTCATTAGCTTGAGCAAATGATTGAACTCCTTTGTGACTCAGTTTTCTTATCTGTAAAATAGGAATAATAGTATTTACTTCCTAGAAACAGTAATGAAGGTTAAATGAGTTAGTGTGTGTAACGTGCTCGGAATTGTGCCAGGCGCAAAGTAAATGTTAAATAAATGTTACCTTTTACTATCCACAAGCAAGTCTCTCTGTGCTCTAACGAAGTTGGCTTAATCTGAAACCCACTGATCTTATTTCCCCGACCAGGGATCGAACCCATACCCTTGGCAGTGAAAGTGTGGACCCCTAATCACTGGACTGCCAGGGAATTCCTGCTCCCACACCCCCCCGCCCCCCGTCCCCCGTCCCACTGATCTTTTCAATGTCATAATTTTGGAGGCTTCTTGAGGGATAGGTATACAGTTAAATCCATTTTTGCTAGTGGTTCTCAGGCAGGGTGATGTTGCCCCTTGGGATAAATGTCTGGAGACATCTTTGGTTGTCATAACTGGGGGGAGGGAGGGTCGTCAGTGGGTAGCACCTAGTGGCTGGAGGCTGGGGATGCTGTTAAATTCTACAATGCTCAGGACAAGCCACCGCCACCACAAAAAATTACCAAGTCCTAAATGTGCCGGAGTTGAGAAGCCCTGATTTGTGCTGTCTGGCGTGAGATTAATATGTGGCTCTTCATCTTGGTGACAGCCTGAATCTGTGGTGTGTTGATAAATATTTAACAACCTGTTTCCAGCCCCACTGATGGGGGTGGAAACAAAGTCCAGATTTGCAGAATTTTGCCAAGTTCCGTGGTGTAAAAGTTCCCACTGTAACCCGTTTCAAGCAACCAACTTTACGTCACTGCACGTAGAATCAGGAAGAGAGAATGTACCAAACCATTACAGTTCCTGGTCACATAGGGGATGGGGGCTCAGGTTGTCCAAGGGGTTCTCCTGTTGGTTCCTTTATGGGGTGCAGAGAAAAGGATAACATTCTTGTTATTACTCCCATCTGCTTGTTTAGTGTTTCTCTAGGGGTGGGATTATGAATTTGAGCATGAGGATGAATAACTTAATTCTGAGTGCCATTGACAGTGTTAATTTCACAAAAAAAGATAAGGTTAAAAAAAAAAAGAGAAAAATAGGATGTGGAGGAATGAAAAATGGGAAAGGCTGGAGAAGAGTAGAGAGGGAAAAATTGATGTACTGTGTGAGAAGTGACAGTGTCTATTGACAAAAATGTTAACTATTAAGACAATGAATAGAGAAAAATGTATAATAGAATACAGTGTTTAAAAAAAATACTACTATCCTGACACATCTCCTCTCGCAACCCTGTATTTCCCCTCTTGGCTAATAGCATCATTAGCTACCTGGTCACTCAAGCAAGAAACCTGGGCATCACCCCTAACTTCTCACTCTGACCTCCCCACTTAGAATTGGACACGGAGTCCTATCAGTTCTCCCATCTCCTACCTGTCCCATTATCTTCCTTCTTAGCTCTCAATTTAGGCCCTAATGATTTGTGGCCTGGACTCTTCCAGTAGTTTCCTGATGGCTGCCTGGAATTCTGATTCTCCTCTACAGAATGGTTTTCTGAGTACAGTGGTTAACAGCATAGAACCTGAAGCCAGACACTGCCCTGGGTTCCAGTCATTCCATTACTCACTAGCTGTGTGATTTGGAAGTTACTTTACGTCTCCGTCTTAGATCCCTCATCTGTGAAACAGGGATGACACGAGTAGTACCTCATAAGGCTGCTGTGAGGTCTAAAGGAAGTGCTATATGGGAAGTACTTAGAACTGTGCTCTGCGTTACTTTGTTCAAGATTGCAGTTGACAACCCTTCAGCAGTTCTCTAGTCCCACTTACCAGGCAAAGTCCTGCTCAACCATCAGGACTTGGCTCCTGGGTCTATTTCTCATGAAGCCCTGGGTGACTCATTGAGGCAGTTCAACTTTTCTTCCTTCCAGACTTCACCTTGAATCTCTCACTGCACTCAGCACAATAGTGCAGTCACCTGCTTACAGACTTACAGTCGTCCTTCTGGGAAGTGAGCTACTGATACTTGAGAGCAAGGACTGTGGCTTTTTTCTTTTTCTTTTCTTTTTTTCTCAATCTTCAGTCAAGACCAAGCACTGTGCCTAACCACAGAGTAGATAATTAGAAGCAGTGAACAGTGTTAACTATGTATGAGTGTAAGAAAGGGACAGAAAGGATTCGGAAAAAAAACACCTGTTTCGCCACACTGATTGGATGATGGATGTTTGAACCCTTCTCTGTATTATTTTCATGTGGTTTCTATAATACAGAGTTTTGTTCAAAAAGAATAATTTTATGTATTATTTTTGGCTGCACTGGGTCTTTGTTGCTGCGTGTGGGCTTTCTCTAGTTGTGGCGAGTGGGGGCTGCTGTTCGTTGCGACGTGCGGGCTTCTCATTGCAGTGGCTTCTCTTGTTGAGGAGCGCGGGCTCTAGGCTCGCGGCTCGTGGGCGCAGTAGTTGATAGGGGAGGAGGAGTCAAGGCATCTGGGGCAGCAGCGGGTTCCCACACACAAGAGAGATGAAGCTAGAAAAGTTGTCTGGCGCCTCACCCTAGAGCTCACCCTTGCTAATATTTGTACCTACTCATTCAGAAGTGCAGAAGTGTCATGAGTTAAATTTTCAGTCTTGATAAGTTATTTCTAATTTTGGTTAGGAAAGAAATTATACACTAAAAGAAAAGTAGAAGAGAGAATCAAAAGTTATATACTCTTTAGATGACTGAAATGCAAGCTGGAGTAACTATGCCACCTCATTCCATTAATCTAAAAATGGTCGTAAAAGTTTCAGTTATATAAGATAGGTAAGCAGTAGAGATCTACTACACAGCAGAGTACCTGTAGCTAACAAGACTGTATTGTATACCTAAAATTTGCTAAGAGGGTAGATCTTACGTGTTCTTGCCACCAAAATTAATAATAAGATAAAGCAGATGGGAGGAAATTTGGGGGGCTGATGGACATTCTATGGCCGCAACTATTTCACAGGTACAAACTTAATCCCCAAACTCATCAAGTTGTATATGTTAAATATGAACAGCTTTGTATATTTCAATAATACCTCAATAACGTTTTTTTTTAAAGTTTGTGAAAGAATGTAGCAACTGATAAAATTTAACACGCTTCAGAAAACAAAGCAAAATTTGAATTTTTAAGAGAAAATACAAGAGAACATATCTTTGGGATCTTGAGGGAAAGATGGACTTCCCAAACAAGGCACAAAACAACACATACTGTAAGACAGAAAGTTGATAAATTCAATTACATTAAAACATAAAACCATGCACTAAAAGATACCATTACAAAAGTAAGAGAAAATCCCATAATAGAAGATATCTGTAAAAATAAACATCAAAAGATAAGTATCAAGAATATATTAAAAATGTATGTCAAGAATATATTAAAAATATATGTCAATAAGAAACAAACAAGCCAAATGGTCAAAGAATGTGTGCAGGCAGTTCATAGAAGCAAGCTAGCACAGCAAAAAAAGATGCTCAGCCTCAACAGTTAGCCAAGGAAACGCAGCAACCCAGCCCTCCACGCCAGCTCAGAGCCACTCACTCACGCTTTTATACTAGAGTATATCATTATCATCATTTACAACCTCTGCCCCACTAAACCCAAACTTGAAATGCTCCACTCTGTGGCCACCACTTCCCCCCTTTCCGACTCATACCCCTTTCAAGGAGGTCAACAATCCTTCTGCACAGAGAAATCTACAGTCCACTGATCCCTCTATCTTTCCTCTGCCCCTCACCTCTCTCATGCCTGCACGTCTCTCTTTACCCAGCCTGAATGCAATGGCAATCATTCTAATCACCCCTTTTCTGTTTCTCACTTCATTGCATTTGCTTGGCTGAACAACAATATAATCATGATTAAATCCTACTCTCCATCCCTCCATACCTGCACCCATACAGCAGAATGTGAATGGGGGAAAAACACGCCTTTTCTCACCTTAAATTCATGACCATCAACCTCCTGTGGGCATCCATTAGCACCCAGCAACCAAACCCCATTTTCCTATTTCAGTCAATTTCCCACTGTCTAGACAGCTGTTTCTTTCTTTTTTTTTTTTTTAGTATTTTTTTATTATTGAAATGTAGTTGACTTACAATATTATGTTAGTTTCAGGTATGCAGCAAAGTGATTCAGTTATATATTTTTTCAGACTATTTTTCATTATAGGTTATTATAAGATACTGAATCTAGCTCCCTGTGCTATACAGTAAATCCTTGTTGCTTATCTATCTTATGTATAGTAGTTCGTACTTGTTAATCCCATACTCCTAATTTATCCCCCTCCCTTCCCCTTTGGCAACCATGAGTTTGTTTTCTATAGATAACTATTTCTTAACTTCTACTCTCTCCTCACATTTCCAACACCTCCTCCCTGACTCTCACTGACAGCCTTCTCATTTCACTAAGAAAACAGAAGCAACCAGAAGAGAACTTCCTCAAGCCCCCATCACATCTACCCACCTACCTATACCTATGCCCAAATATTCTGGGTTTCCTCCAATTACAGTTGAAAAACTGCCCCAGCCCCTGGCAGTGGGCAGTTGCTCCATCTGTACAAACAATTCCATCACCTCATGTGGACCAAGGAACACAGATCCAGTAATTCTCACCTCTTCTCACGTTATTTTTGACCTCTTTTCTGGATCTTTCTATCAACAAATAAACATGCAATTACTTCTCCCATGTTTAAAAAATATGTTTTGACCCACTTCCTCCACCAGCCCATTATTCTCCTTCCCTTTATAAACAAAATTCCTCAATATTAATAGTTGTGTTTATACTTTCTGTCTCAAATGTCTCTCCTTCCATATTCTTTTTGAATCCAAGAAAGAATTTATCCCACCACTCCCACAAAACTGCTGTCGCTAAGATCACCAGTAACCTTCTGTTGTTAAATTCAACTGTCAATTCTTGGCTCTCATCAGCTGTGTTTGACACAAATCCCTCTTTCTTCCTGGAAACACTCCTTCATTCCTTCTTCATTCTCCTTTGCTGGTTCTTTTCTCATTTCCCTAACCTCTAGACACTGTGGTACCCAGGGCTCAGTACTTTTCTAGTCAATAACTCCCTTGGTCATCTCATGCATTCTCATAACTTTAAACACCATCTGGCATCACCCAAATGTATATCTCCTGTCCAAACCCGGGTCCCGAACCCCAGATACCTTTATCCAACAACATGCTTGATATTTCCGATATTTCCAATATTTCCTGTTGGATGTTGTGCTGGGTCTCTTGCAGTTACCACTCCAGATTCACTCTCCACCCATCCCCTCTCTGTTCTGCCCTAGGAGGTTGATCTACATGGATCACAGCTTCAGGCTTCCCTTGCCTTCTGACTTCCAGTAGGTTAGGCTTATGGGGAGCCCTGCCCTGGCAGGAGAATGGAGGAAAAAAGGAGTCTAAGACCAGAGCACTTCTTCCCCTGTCCCTCTCCCTGGAGAGTCACCTTTGCTGGCTACATCTTTAGACCAAAGGCGATTCATCCTCTCAAGGCAAACTTCTCACATGAAGCTCTCCTTCAGAGTTCTAGTAACAGGGGTGGTAACATCTCTGCCTTTACCTGCCCTCCCAATGCTGTACTATCTTTGTGCTTTCCCTACATGCTACCTGTAACTTTGTAAATGATTCCTTCGTTAAAACTTCTTTATAATTATACTGAGTGTACCGTCTATTTCCTACAGGATTTTGACTAACACAGATGTCTAACTGGCATCTCAATTTTAACACGTGCTAACTGAGCACCTCCTACAGTTTTATCCATCTCATTTAATGTCAAACCCCTTCTTCTAGCTGTGCAGGCCGCAATCTTGGCGTCATCCTTGTGCATCTTTTAATCTCATACACCACATTTGCAAGTCCGATCTTATACCCTACATTTGCAGTTCTTCCAAAATAGATCTGAAACTCAACCATGTTTCACCACCTCCACCGCTACCACCCCTAGCCCCCAGCCACCATCAGTGCTTGTCTGCATTGCAGTCGGCCCTTCATATCTGCAGGTTCCACATCCGCGGATTCAACCACAGATAGAAATCTGCAGATCCAGAACCCACGGAAACAGAGGACTAGCTGTACTACACCATTTTACGTAAGGGACTTAAGCATCCACAGATGTTGTTATCCACTGGGGGTCCTGGAACCAAACCCCCATGAATACCGAGGAACAACTGAATTTCAATAGCCTCACTGGTCTACCTGCTCCCTCCCTCACCAGTCTTCAGGTTATTCCAACTCAGCAGCCAGAGTGATCCCGTTAAAACAAGAGTTAGCTATATCACTCTTCTCTTCAAAACCCTCCAGTGGCTGCACATTTCACTCTGAGTAAAAGCCAACATCTTTATAATGGTCTACAAGCCTCCAGGTGATCTGGCCACGTGACGCATCTCTGACCTCACCGCCTACCTGCTCACTTTGCTCCAGCCACGCTGGCCTCTCTGCTGTTTCCTTTACTCCTATCGCAAAGCCTTTGAACTTGCTCCTGCCTCTGCCCGGAACACTCTTCCCACAGATATCCTCAATGCCTGCTCCCTCACCTTCCTCAGGTCTTTTATTCAACTGTCATCTTATCGGTAAGACTTTCTCTGGCCACCTTTCTAAAATTGTGACGGCCCCTCCTCACTTCATTTCTACCCTAAGCAATTATATCCATTTGACATCTTATATAGTTTCCTTTTCTGTATTCTGTGTCTCCACCCTCTAGAATGTCAACTCCACGAGGCAGGTGTTTGTGTCTGTTCTGTTTCACTTCTGTATGCTCAGCCTCTGAAACGGTACCTGGAAATGGTGGGTGCTCCAATAATTGAAGGAACCTCAACTAGATACCACTCAATCAATTGGCCACAATAAAAATGTTTTTTAAAAGTCTAACAGTGCTATGTATTGGCAAAGACGGCAGACACTAGGAAGTTCAGCTCATCTCCTCTTTGGAGCATTTTGGCAATAGCTAGGGAAGTTTACGATGTGCATGTCTAGGATGTTTTTTCTGGGTTGTATATTTATTTATACAAACAAGGATAGTATACTGAAAAATCAGAATCATTCCAAGGAGTATGGTCAGTGATATTTTTTCTGGGTTGTATATTTATTTATACAAATAAGGACAGTATACTAAAAATCACAATCATTCCAAGGAATATGGTCAGCCTATCTAGAGGACATTCTTAATATTTTATGATCACAGAATGAACGCCACTTCTCAAAAGTAATCCAATATAGCCTACCCCACCATAGAGGAAGAAAGCAAGGCAGCTCTTCTCAGGCTTATGCTATAGTGAAAAGAAAATGATAGATCAGCAGCAGAGTGGGAAAGAAATGTAAGCACATATCAAGATGTGACAGTTGTCATCTCCCAAGAAACTAATCACCGATAAACAAACCGCTTAAGAAATCAGTAAGCAAAGACAGACTACAAGAAAAATATGCATATAAGACCCAAACCATGCCAGGCTTTAAGTTATAAATAAAACGCTACAATAAATAACCAAAATCATAAGCCAATGTGCATAACTGTTGGATTAGACTAGCATTCTGAATTGCTTTCAAACATTTATGCAGTCTCTTTTATTGCCAGGTACCGTCCTAGTAACTTGACTACACAATTGATTCAGTTAAATCCACTGGTAGGTAGTCCACATGTTAATTTTATGCACTACTTCAGTTTGCCCCCTAAATCTTTTAGTGGAACAGCTGATAAAAATTGAAACTGACCAGCCCACATTTTATCCTTCTCCTATCTTGAATAAAAGTGCTTATCAATCCATAACTGGCCAAAATGCAGGTAATAAGAGGGAAACACTCATCTGAGTGGCAAAAAGATGAGCTACCAGTCCCTGAACAACGAGTTGGATGCCATCATCCACACAAGGGGATTACGCTACGTGGCATAAACATAATGACCCCAGGCTGAATCTGCTCTCCTACCCAAATCTAATACTGTCTCCACTTACCTCTTCATTTTCTACTCGAAGGGTTTATTCTATTAACTTGGAAGACAATTCATCACTTTATGATACTTAGTTTGGTGCAGGCATTCAAAAATACAGGCAGATGAGAAAAGAGATAGGTACAACTCAACAGCAACATAAAAGTCGGGGAGAAGAAGAAATTCAAAGCCAACTACCTGAAAATATTACTTTCACTTTATTTCTCTGTTTCTCATAGCTTCATCCTTTAAATTTTTTTTAACCTGGCAACTTTTTTGAGGTAATTGTAAATTCAGATAGTCATCAGAAATAATACAGCAAGATCTCCTACACGGTTGGCCCCGATGATAACATTTTGCACAACTATAGTATAATATCCCAACCAGGAATTGACATTTGACATAGATAGACTCCACCAATCTTCTTTAGATTTCCCGTTTTATTTGCACTCACTTTTATGTGTGTGTATATAGCAGTTTGTGTGTCCACCACCACAATCAAGATACGGATCGGTACCAGCACCGCAATGATCCTTCGTGTTGCCCTTTTATAAGCACATCCACCTCCCACCCACTCCCCATCCGTAACTCCTGAAAACCAAAAGTCTATCCACCATTTATCCTTTGAATTCTTATGCCACACGCTGGTAGGGAATAGCCTTCTATACAACCAGCTCTGGCCCATTTCCTGTTACTACTCTCAGGCCTCACACTGCTGTGCGTTGCTCAACAGAGTCAATCTTAAACAGCTGGTCAAAGAAGGCATGAGTTTCTCACCTTGCTGACAGAGAAGACTGTCCAAAACCAACAAAGAAAAGTATCGGTGTTCAGACACATATGGCTCCAATATGTGCCTACCCACTAATATGTAAAAGGAAAAAGAACGTATATGCTAGAAACTTTGTAAAGCTTTGTATAAACTTCAGTACTAATTCCTCTGAAATCAAAGAAAACACTTCTGTTTCTCAGCCTACCCAATTCAGAGGGGCATAGTTTAGCATTTTTCATTCCTATAAAGCCTTTTATCCATTTCAACCAGGACTTAAGTCTTTCTACATCAGTACATGGAAACCCAGATTTCCATTGAAAGAAATATCACTTTTTCCTTGCCAACCATTAGACACACTGTCCTTTACCTGGATTTAAAATCCAAAGAACAAACAACGAATTTCTAGTTATTAAAATGCTATTTAAAAAGGAACACAGATGCCTATGCAACTTTCAGAGCACTAAGCAGTACGCGTGCAACTGGAATTCATACCTGCAGAGCTGAGGAGAACACTGAAATCTGTCCCCCGCTGTGATTCTCCACTTTCATTATCGACCTCTTTTTCAGTATCTTGATATTGATCCCAGTTAGAAACTATCTTCCTTTTAGAATAGTTTCCCTGTTCTTCATTCTCTTCTCCACAGGTCTCTGCATCACTGTCATCTTCGACCTGCAATCATGAGAGACAAATCGATAAGCAGGCAGTGGAAATCTTAACCTTAGTAGCCTTAGCAGTAAAAATTTTTAAAAACAAATCAAAACAAAAAAATAGTACATAGGTATCACGATAAAGAGCACATCTTATAAACCAAGCTCTATGCAAGTATTAAATAATATTTCAAGAGAACCCCATTATATCAGAATGTACTTTCAGCGTAAACTCTTCATTTAGCTGTGAAAACGAAATCTGATGAGATCCTACCTAAAATCAGTGTAACTGAATCACTAAAGTCTACCCCCAATGTAATCCTATTTCAAGAGTGGTTTCTTCTTACTGAAATAATCAAGGCTATAAGAGTCTTAAATTCAAAAGACTTCAGGATGGAAATTAGTTCTTCCAACTTACAGATTTTACAAACACATTCCGTAAGTATATTTTTATAAGCTTAAAATGGGAACCTACTCAGATGCATTCTAGAGAACAGTTTCCAGACTTGGGCATTAAAATGTTAAGAGGGCATGCAGAAAAATGCAGAATGTGAGAAATTACAAAAGATAAAGGGTCTAGTTTCTTCAACAAATAAATTGCAAGGGAAAATAAATGATGGGGGAGGAGGGAGAAACCTATAGATTAAAAGAGCTTAATAAGAAACTAACACACCATTGTAAAGCAATTATACTCCAATTGAGATGTTAAAAAAAAAAAAAAAGCTTAATGGACACGTAACCATTGTAATGTTGGGAAGTTATTTGTACTCTGATTCAAACACTATAACTAGACAAAATCACTTATAAGACTATTGAAGAAATGTGAACAAGATATTTTCTTATATTAAGGAAATACTGTTATTTTATTTACTTATTGTTTGGTGTGATACCATTTTTTTTTAATGTTTTTATCTTTTAGAAATAAATATTGAACTATCTATGGTTGCAAAGATATGACATGTGGGTTTGCTTCAAAATAATAGGCGGAGAGGAATGGTGGGTAGAGATGAAATACACTGGGCATAATTGATCATTTCTGAAGCTGGATGATGAGTACATGGAAATTCATTATATTATTCTATCTATTTTAATATGTGTTTGAAATTTTCCATAATAAAAGATTAAATTTTAAAAAAGATATATATGGAATCTAAAGATACAATTCAAAGGAGTATCCCAAAGATTATAAAATCCTTACCAAGAAAAGAATTTGTGAAATATATTAAAATAATCCATCTGTATAGGATGAGTTAGACTTTTTAAAAGTAAGTTTTTATTAACACAGAAACGGGTTGTACATTGCAGGAAATTAGGAGGGAAAGACAAGTAAAAATATTAAAACCCCACATTCCCATCACCTGGGAGTACCACTACTAACACCTTAGTGTATATACTTCCAGATCTTTTACTATGTAAATATTTATATATACTTTTTTTTTTTTTGGTAAGCAGAGTTTTTCATCAATATTCTCCACTTCTGCATTTCAGTAAATTTCATTTCACATAACATCCAGACTATTTCCAAATTTCCCTAACAGACAAAAAAATTTCCTTTACAGTTGGTTTGTCTAAGCCAGTATCCAATTCAAGATCATGCGTTGTATCTCAGTGCTTGTCCCTTAAGTCTCTTTGAATCTAGTACAACCTCTATTTTTATGACATTGATTTACTGAAGAGACCAGTACAGGTAGAATGCAAAAGGACCCATCTTCTGTCTGGCTGCTTCCTTGTGGTGTTAGTATATCAGTTTACAGGAAAGAGTGGATAAAAAATTTTTTTTAATCTAAACACCCAACAGAGTCAGGTAGGTTTTGGCTAAAATACATCACAGATGGTGCTCTGAACCTTATGTTACATCACACCAAATGACAGACGATAAATGGCTAAGCCAACATAAGTAAAGCTAAGATTAACCAATGACTTTGGATGATGAAGCCTGATCCACCCACTGTATGGATATGTTTTCCCTGTTACATCTAGGAAATTGTCTGTGTAGTGT
Organism: Balaenoptera borealis; assembly: GCF_965194805.1. Lineage (NCBI taxonomy): Eukaryota > Metazoa > Chordata > Mammalia > Artiodactyla > Balaenopteridae > Balaenoptera > Balaenoptera borealis. Next base: position 38,742 of record NW_028122232.1, read on the forward strand.
TATTTTGGTCCACTACAAATTTCTAGTTCCCTGTCAACCATTCACCTAACAAATTTAACAGTAGTCAACAGTCCTCACCTGAATCGAATTTTTATAAGTTTTCATGAAACAATGGAGTAACTGACCTTTCAAGATCACTTTCAGCACTCAAATATCATAAACCTCCTTGACAGCACCCAAAAAATGGCAATCCACATTATATTCTAGAAATTGCAGAGACTGCCTGAAACCTAGAGGTTTCCTACCATTCCTGCAAGTTTCTCAGAACCATAAGATGCTGGCAGATTAAAGGTATGTGACTGAATGAGATCTGCTATATAAATAACAAATACCAGGAACACCCTAAAGAAAATAGCTTTGCAACTGATGAGAATTTGGGGAATAGAGAACTACAGCTGAAAAATACTTGCAGGGTTTAATTTGAGAAAATCCCATACTCTTTTGCTGACCCACTGGGTAAACAGAGTTCAGAGAGTCTTCTCCAGTTAGTAAAAAACTTTGAACACAGATATAGCCATGGCAAAAATGTAACCCTGAGCAAAATAATTAGCTCGATGTGAAAGGATTATCATCTGAAACACCCGAGGAAGTATTAACACAGAAATAACCACTGAAACGGAAGACTGGAGACCTAGATAGAATTAATGACCCTGCCATCACCTCATTTAATATTTACAGACTGTTTATAATAGGCTGGGCCTCACACAGCTGAATGACTCACTAATCCCCAACTTAGAAGAATCACTGAACAAGAATCTCATTACCTCCACCCAACAGTGGAGACAAGAAAAGTCGTCATTAGCCTCCATCACAAGAGGGTAGTAGAAGTAATAAAGTTTAGAATACATTTGATGTAACTTAGAGAAAGGTGTATCTTAAAAACTCCTAGAGATTTTATGTTTGGTTCATCTTGCAAAAATCTGGGACAAAAAATAAAATATGCATAGTCCCATGATGGAGAGAAAGAACAGAACAAATAAGAAAATACTGATGAAAGCAATGTGAAAACTAAATAGGAAGGCATCATTATTATGTTAACATCATCATTATGAAAGTAGTCTGGTGTATACTGTGAACTGTAAGACACTGATGAAAGAAATCGACAGTACAAATAAATGGAAAGCTAGTTCTTGTTAACAGATTAGAAGAATTAATAGTTAAAATGTCCATACTACCCAAAGCAATCTACAGATTCAGTGCAATCCCTATCAAAAGTCCAATGGCATTTTTCACAGAAATAGGAAAAACAATCCTAAAATTCGTAAGGGAACACAAAAGACCCCAAATAGCCAAAGCAATCTTGAAAAAGAAGAACAAAGCTAGAGGCATAACACTTCCTGATTTCAAACTATATTACAAAGCTATACCAGTTAAAACAGTATGGGGCACTTCCCTGGTGGCACAGTGGTTGAGAATCCGCCTGCCAGTGCAGGGGACATGGGTTCAAGCCCTGGTCCAGGAAGATGCCACATGCCGTGGAGCAACTAAGCCCATGCGCCACAACTACTGAGCCTGCACTCTAGAGACCGTGTGCCACAACTACTGAAGCCCGTGCATCTAGAGCCTGTGCTCTGTAGCAAGAGAAGCCACCACAATGAGAAGCCTGCGCACCACAACAAAGAGTAGCCCCCACTCGCCACAGCTAGAGAAAGCCCGGGCGCAGCAACAAAGACCCAACACAGCCAAAAATAAATAAATTTTAAAAAATAAACAGAAAAAAACAGTATGGTATTGGCATAAAAACAGACACATCGCTCAATGGAACAGAATAGAGAGTCCAGAAATAATCCCATGCATATATGGTCAATTAATTAATGACAAAGGAGCTAAGAATATACGATGGAGGAAAAAACAATCTCTTCTTTAAATGGTGATGGGAAAACTGGAGAGCCACATTCAAAAGAATGAAACTGGGCCCCTATCTTACCCCATACACAAAAATTAACTCAAAATGGATTAAAGACTTGAATGTAAGATCTGAAACCATAAAACTCCTGGAAGAAACATAGGTGGTAAATTCCCTGACATAGGTCTTGGGAATGAGGCTTTGGATTCGACAACAAAAGCAAAAATAAACAAGTGGGACTACATCCAACTAAAAAGTTTCTGCACAGCAAGCGAAACTACCAACAAACTGAAAAGGCAACCTACAGAATGGGAGAAACATTTGCAAATCATATCTGATACAGCCTCTCTTCCAATAACTGATTTTAAAAGCAACTGTACAAAACAATATGTGCATAATTATATTTCTATACGTTATAGACCCAACAATACATTTGCCAATAACGGCAAAATGGAGGTGAGTGGGAGCAAAACTGTATTAGTCTAAGGAAATAACTCTATATGGGGAATACCCAAAAACAAATGAAAAAAACTAGAAATAGGAAATAAGAAGGCTCTTGTAACAAAAGCCACAAACATATGCTTACTCTTCTTTCTTCTCTCATATTCTTTAAAGGATATAAAATTATATAAGGTAATAAGTATATCAATGTGTTACTGGTTTTGTAACATATGGATGTAATATGTATAACAACAATGCCACAAGAAGGGGAAATGGGGACTAGAGCGTACTGGAGTAATGTTTCTATATCTCACTGGAATTAACTTATCTGATGCAGAGTCCAATAAATTAAAAGGTATATGGTAAGCCCTAGAGCAACCATTAAGGCCATAACTACAAAAAAGTGAAAAAAATCATTAAAGGAATTAAAATGTTACATTAGAAGTATTCACTTGGTGCAAAAGAAAGCAGTAACGGAGGAATAGAGGAATGATATATGTGAGACGTGGAAAACAAAGTAAAATGCAGATACAAATATCCAACTGTATCAGTCATAACATTAAATAGGAATAGATTAAACAATTCAATCAAAAAGGCAGAGACTAGCAGAATAGATTTTTAAAAATCCAACTGTATGCTGTCTACACTAGACATGTTAGATTCAAAGATAAAAATATCATTAAAATGAAGTAAGAGGATGGAAAAAGATATTCTATTCAAAACAGTTCGCCAAACCGAGCTAGAGTGGCTATACAAATATCAGACAAAATAGACTTCAAGGCAAAACTGTCATAAGAGACCAAAACGGACATTATACAAGGATAAAAGGGTCAATCTATCAGAAAGATAACAACTGTAAACATTTAAACATATGCTCCTAAAGACAGAACCCCGTAATATATGAAGCAAAAACAGACAGAATTGAAGGGAAAAATAGCTCAACAATATTTGGAAACTTCAACACCTCATTTTCAATAATGGCTAGAACAACTAGACAAAAGGTACCAATACACACAGCAGAACAAATAAAATTATTTACTCACTGAAGCTGTAGTCCTATTTAACTTACAACAATAACTTACATTAACTTGCAATCAGCTTAATTTAACTGGCCAGCCTATGAACATTACGTTTGGGCAACATTATTTTTTAAATATCCTCTTACCTTCTCTTTCAAAAAAGCAACAGTGGGGCTTCCCTGGTGGCGCAGTGGTTGAGAATCTGCCTGCCAATGCAGGGGACACGGGTTCGAGCCCTGGTCTGGGAAGATCCCACATGCCGCAGAGCAGCTGGGCCCGTGAGCCACAATTACTGAGCCTGCGCGTCTGGAGCCTGTGCTCCCCAACAGGAGAGGCCGCGATAGTGAGAGGCCCGCGCACCGCGATGAAGAGTGGCCCCCGCTTGCCGCAACTGGAGAAAGCCCTCGCACAGAAACGAAGACCCAACACAGCCATAAATAAATAAATAAATAAATAAAAATTAAAAAAAAAAGCAACAGTCTTTAAAGATTATCTTTATCATTAAGAGCTTGCAGATAAACCAGTAAAATCTGGGAAGTTACTAATACATAACAGTTAGACAACAGATCCTATTTAAAGCCTTTTATACTCAGGAACCTACCTTTTGAAGGTCCCTGTTCTACTTTCTTCTGGAGTAAATGGGTGTAGAAAAAGGCTTTCCTGCTTTGAACCTAATAAGGAGGTTGAAAATAGTCAATCACACATTTTTCAACAAACTCGTATGTTTCTCACAAAATGTAATTATACCACAGAAGGGAACAGGTGGGATAGAAAGATATGAAACCCTCCTACAGAAAGTAACTGGAAACTGATTTCAGTAATTAAGTAATAATGTCAAATATATCCAACCAAAAATGTCACACTGTGTATAATTTGAAAATTATATTAATTCATCCTACTATAAAATTTTTAAATGTTATCAAGTTTTAAAATATATCATTAGTTAATAATCTAGTTGCCAACTTTTATATTTTTAACCCTATTAAGGTTATTTTTATCTCACATAATCATTTGGACCATAAGCAGCAACTGATACGTCACTATTTTTTATTGAAGTATAGTTGATTTACAATGTTGTGTTAGGTTCAGATGTACAGCAAAGTGATTCAGTTATACCTACATATTTATCTATTTTTCTCAGATTCTTTTCCCTGATAGGTTATTACAAAATACTGAGTATAAGTTCCCTGTGCTATATAGTAGGTCCTTGTTGGGCATCGCTATTTTTTTAAATTATGCTTTTAATAAAAAAAAATTCACACGCCATCATGGTTAAAGAATTCAATGACAGCTTTCAGTATTAGAAAAGTATGCTAGCAAAAATAATTTTTATATATCATTTCAAGAAGCTAAATTTTAATAAATGACTGAATAAAAAATATAGTATATACCTAGTATACCGATATACTAAGGACGACATTTCCATTTGGCATTGTGTATTAAATAAAATACACATTACAACATGATCATACTTGAAAAAATTAGTAAATGCAATACATGGCATATATATATAAATTATCTATTGAGCCCAGAACAACATACATAGTATTTGAGCTCCAAAATACTGTGGCCATTAAGAATGGGAAAAAAAGTGATCCAGACTGGGAAAAAAAGGGATCCAGACTGTATTCAAATTCAACTGTTTCTCTAGCAAGAGAATTATATACAGCCTCTTTTCTTGTCCCTCCTTGTGAACAGTATATGGGAAAGAAGAGAGGGTGGAGGCATCTGAGAACAGAGAAAATGGTAACCCAACCGTCAAAGCAGCTGTTCAGTGACACTTCTCCACAGGCCTCCTCACTCACCCCAGTCCTTACATCTTTCTTTCTCAAGTCTTTCTTTCTCACCTGTGTTACTGTTTCAGAGTGTTGCCTAAAAATAGGAGGCAAAGAAAGCCAATTACCATTTGCTGGCAGCCCACCTAAGACCTTGAGAGTTTATCGCTTCCATGATTTAAGGGCAGTCTGGGAAATTAGACTGCAGTAACTTTCATTGGGCCAACTGGTGATTTTATTTTTTTTTCAAATTTTCAAATAATAGCTTTATTGATGTATAATTCACATACCATGCAATTCACCCATTTAGAGTATGTAATTCAATAGTTTTTAGTATATTCACAACGTTGTGTAACAATCACCACAATCAATTTTAGAACATTTTCATTACCCCAAAAAGCCTGTACCCATGAGTAGTCACTCTCCATTTTCTAGAAAGCCCTAGAAAACCACTAACATACTTTCTGTCGCTATAGATGTGCTTATTCTGGACATTTCCTATAAATGCAATCACTTTTATGACTGAATTCTTTCACTTAGCATAATGTTCTCAAGGCTCATCCATGCTGTAGTGTGTCTCAGTACTTCATTCCTTTTACTGTTGAATAATATTCCATTGTATGCATATACCACATTTTATTTATCCATTCGTCCCAACTGGTGATTTTAAACTATACTTTGTGTATGTCCTTTTATGGAGTCCTTATGGAAAGGAGGGTGGGAGTGGCAATGGAATGAATCAGTTTCGCTTTATCTGCTTTACAACTTGAGCTCCATGTAAGAATTCAGGCTTAAAAAAGGTTTAAAAACTACCAAATTAATCCACCATGTAAGTCCCAACTCCCTGGTAAAATTCTACGAATTAACATCAACAGTTTTTCCAGTAGAGAAGGCACTACGTGCAACTATAAGGGAGACAATTTGCTTCTCGCTGTGGTTATGCTCTAAGTCACACAAGTTAACTAGAAAAGCAACTAAGAGGCCTTCAAGTAAGAACCTTGCTTTATCAAAACATTTGACTAAAAGGTTTTACATACACAAAAATAATCAACCTTCATATAAAGAGTGCATGTAGACCAAGCATTCCTGGGTAAAGCTCAGTGTACAAAACATATTCCCCTCCACCACAGCCATTGACAGTCTACTCTTCCTAAGAAGGCAAATGGTACTTCAGGTGCACCTGCCTCTGTCCCATCTTCCCACGGATTACACTGCATGGGCTTAACACTGGAAATCAGATTTTCTTTTTCTTAAATCGAAGTAGAGTGATGTACAATATTATAAAATTTAAGGTGTACAACATAGTGATTCACAATTTTTAAAGGTTATATCCATTTATAGTTAGTATAAAATATTGGCTATATTCCCTGTGCTGTATAACATATCCTTCTTTGTAGCTTATTTATTTTATACGCAGTGGTTTGTACCTCTTAAACCCCTACCTCTATCTTGCCCCTCTCCTCTTCCCCCTCCCCACTAGTTTCTTCTCTATAGGCCAGATTTTCTTTCAACTCTGTCTCAGGTAAATTTTCACCTCACTTCTCCACCAGCACAGGGTTGGTTTCCTTAGTTACTGAGGTTTTAATGTCATCACCTTCCATTTTCAAGAAAAATCACAGACCGCTAAATAGCTGTTGTTTATCTGGCCAACTTTAAGACACTCCCCAAACCCTCAAATCACCAGACAGAACTTAATTAAATTAGTAAAGAATTATCAATCTAAAGGGAACCTGGGTAGCCCTGGTCCACCCTCTGCCCTCAAGCAAGATCATGTAGAAATCACATTGGGCCAGTCTACCTGGGTCTATGATTATGTTCTCTACCTAAATTAATCATATTTCTTCCTTCATAATGACAAAGTTCTGATTCCTCAATCATTATCACTGATTGTTCTATATCTCTTAAATTCCCCATGACCATTTTTAGTGGTTATAATCAAAATGGACTTGGTAGATGTGGCTTGACCAGTGCTGCCCTCTCCCCACCAGAAATTTTGAAAATAAAAATAGTCATCCTCACAGTTCCATACCAGGACACATTTTTTCTTTAAATACAAGCCTAAGTGGCACTTTTCTTTCCCTCTGTCTATCTTACAATATATCTGAAGAGGACTGCTTTTGTTCCTTGCACTGCTCGTTTGCGAGTGTTCCTTCAACAAGCATTTCTTGAGTAGTTGCTGAGTGCCAAGCAGCAGCTCAGGCACTGGGAATATAAAACACAAGACAAGGTCCCTAGCCTTAAGAACCGCTGTCCTATGGGGAAATCAGAGAAGCAAACACACACTTAAAGCAGTGTGATATGTGCTTTGAAAAACACGTAAGACGCTATGGGAGAAAGAGAGCATCAGAAATGGAGGAAGGAGAGGGATGGGGGACGTTTGCAGGACCAGTCTTGCACTTCAGGGAAGGCAAGAAGGTTGAGGGAATAGTATACCTCAGCTCTAGCTGTGAACACGTGGCCTGAGATTACTCTAGTAAAGGAAACAGCTGCTATCTCCTCCTGGAAGGCGGTCCCCAGGTTCAAGGAGAATTAGCAAAGAACACGCTTCTAACTAAGGGATGAGAGCTGTTCAAAGCACAGCCCAGGGAGGTCAACCATGGGAAAGGGTGAAAAAGAAAAACATGTTTGAGGATTCTAGGAAGATGGTAGCAGTAGTAGCAGTTTTTTAGTCTTCCCAAACCCCCCCATAAAGTCCACACACAACCACGAGGACAGAAAAATCAAAAACACACGGAAAACATCCACAAAAACCTAGGTGGCAAGGTACAGCCACAAAGTGACAGAGGTGAACAGGTAGAAACCAATCACCAGCAGCCACAAGCCCCACATGGACCAGCACCTGTGAGAGGAAGCAGAGGGAGCAATGGAGCACCGAGGAGACCTGAGCATCCCAAAATAAACAACAGGGGCTCACTAGAAGAGGGCCGGCGAGAACAGCGGCTAAGAACGTTGGGTCCTTTGTATTCCAGTAGTGGGTGTGTACAAGGCCTTCACAGGAAAGCCTGAAGGGGCTGAGTAAGCCAGGGCCTTATGAACCCTCAAAAGTAACAGGGCAAAACTCCTTTGCAGGACAAGACTCCACTCTGGAGAAACTGCTGGGGGTAGAGTCACAGTTGAGCAGAACAGGGGAGGGAGGGAGGGAAAAGAAGGTCCAGGTTTGGGGGTAGGGGTGGTGAGGAGGCAGGGATATACCAGATGTGAGATGTCCGTATTTTTACACTTCAAAATAACATAAGAGGGGGCTCCAGAACCATGAAATCTGAAAAGCCAACCTTAGGTTGTGTCTCCCTTTTAAAAGTTCCGGAAACTGCTTTCACATGAATATCAGGAACAACCGAGGATCATGATCAAATCCCATACAAAGCTGTTATTGTAAGGACAAAGATACTAAGGATAAGCACATTTTTACAATAAATCCCACACAGCATCCAGAAGTGTTTTATCAGAATACAATTTCACTGTTTTAAGTATGTAACTAGAAATTCTACCCTCAGTCTTTCGGGGCAAAGGATATAAAAGAACAGCTGTCCACTCTCAGTGTTGCTCAGAGATGTCAATACATAAAAAAAAAAAAAAAAAAAGTGAGGCGGAAAGAATCTGAGAACAGAGAAAAAAAAGGTAAAACAACCCATGAAGCGGTTGTTCAATGACTCGGCTCATGGGGCCCTTCATGCCATCCCTTTCCTTCTCCAGGTTCTTTTATCTCTTTCTCATTGGTGTTATTTTGGCTCAGAGTCTGATAAAAATGAGGCATGAAGAACTGATTACCATTTGTTAGCAGAATCAAGAGCCTGGGGCCATACAGCTCATCTCCAGTCCTAGCTCCTCACAGGCTCTGCACCTTTCCTTCCGACGATACACCCCCGATCCGAACAGTAACCACTTTTGTGGACACAAAACGGGGCGAAATTTTCTACTTCCTAGGTTCCTTATCAGAATGAAGTTCACAGCACTATCAGATCAGCACAACAGATTGTTTCAAAATTACCTAATAAACATTATATTAAAGTTAGCTTCTGAGATGGACTCTGGTGGGTATCTGTCTCACACGGTCACTTATTTCCTTGTTACTTCATTCTTTGCATGAGGCAGTCTCTTTGCTCACAACCGTCCCCCTCTCTTTCATATTGTACTTCAGTCAAAAGTTCTCTCAAGCACTATTTATCTCCAGAGCTGCAAAATGCACCTGAATCTCTTCTAAAATATTTCTACCAGTTTTTGGTCCAGCTAACAAACTTTTCTCCATCAAACTTGTGAACCCACTGTGAGCTAGACCCAAGTGTCTCTGGGTGCTTGTGTGCTACAGAGTCCGGGAGAATGAAGAAACAGTTGAAATACTTAGCGAATACCCTCCTCTGGTGAGCAACAGGTATTTAGACAAAAGCAAGGTTGTTTTCTTCTTTACGTTCAGAGTTCTGAACCACTGTCTTGTAAATAATCTCTTGGGCTTATCAAAATACTGTGTATGATTTGCCAAGTGTCCCTTCACCAACTACGAACACACCCACCCATCCCAAATTCACCCCCAGTCCACCTGGTAACAATTCATCACAGAGCCTAGAATGGAGTGCTAGACTCTCCCTACGAAATGACACAAAGTAACCGCCTCCACCTGCCTTTTAAACAGCATGGAGATCCCATCCTTGTTTCAGTAATAGTAAGCAGCTTCCTCAAAGAAGTTAGCTATTTTGAAACACTTACCACTTAATTTTTCATACAATGTCCCTGTTACCACGTAGCTATTAATTCTAATAAGATGCCAATTACCAAGGTAAGTGATTTCAGTAAGCCTTATTCAGAGATTCTGACAGGACTGAAAACTGTTACCTGGCAACCATTTATTCCAGCAGCACTTCGAAGAATCACAAAGTCATATACAGTTCTTTTGTATGCTGCTGTACTTTACCCTATGCACACAACAGAGTCAATAAATTTATTTTTTTAATGATGTCATCTACTCTTTTCCACGCCTCAAAACACGTTTTACTACCAGATAATGTCATTTTCTACCTTTAGAACAGAATTTCTTACCGATAAATACCTTTACAAACTTGTTCCACAATAATCAACCCAAGGAGACAAATTGAAAATTTGGTTGAAATAACAGTATTTCTCTTAAAGCATCTTTGTAGATCATCTGGTTTAAGCCCCGAGGCTTTGGAGATGAGATGAGATGAGCTTCAGAAAAGAACTTGCCCAAGGTCTTACTGGCAGAGGCAGAATGACAATCTGCCTGAGACGTAATTTAGTGCTTTTGCAAATATGTCTCTTCACTGAGCAAAATCTTAGTAAAACAAATCATTCTCTCTAATGTTTTTAGTCTTTTAGTTTCTAAAGCTTTTGTGAAGGTCCTGCTCAAAACTCCTAACTACCAACAGAGAAAACTAATGAGACTGTTTAACGAGCAGAAGAGATGTAACCAGCCAGAGACTGATTATTCAAGAATCATCTTCTGATGTGTGAAACTACCTTCCCTGCATCAATGACACCATCTCGCATCTCTCAAAACTCATTCTCATTCAATTATCTTAATTTCAAGAAAGCCCTGGAAGATAGACAAGACCTTACTGATACATAATCAATTATATGTATACAGATGAAATACAGTTGAAACAGGTCACGTACCCACTCCAAAAACTTACCAACCACACAAGAGAACAAATGTCTGACCCCAAAAACTTATCCACTGCAACCCGTTCATATTAATTATTGGAAACAGCAAGGTTCACAGGATGGGGAAACGGCTTGATAGTAACAAGTCACTTATAGTTAAAAGCAATAAATGTGACCAGAGAGAAGGGAGGGGAGAGAAGGACACACGTAATCCATGACATGAAGAAAAATATGCAATTGAACAGGGGAGTTGACGAGCTTTTGCAAAAATTGTCGAAACTAAAATAGAAGATGATGTCAATGGGTGACAAACTGATAAAATGTGAAAAAAAGAAAACCATAAGCAAATAGGTGTGATTTACATCTTATACAATCTATTCTTATTAATTAAAGGACGAATGCTACCATCTGGGAGAACACACTTCCTCACACCGCCTCACAACTCAGTCAAGTGGGCTGCAATTTTCACTGCACTTTCCTTCGTGACTGATCTAAGTTACAGCTGTGCAGCTAGAAACTTGTGGGCCTTCATATAAGTTCTGCACATCTCCTCATTTACATCCCCTGACTGAATTACAGTCTTACTCTCCTTGTGGCAAAAACCTATAAGCTTAACCTATAAATTTAACCTATAGGTCAAATTTCTGAAGACAAAAGACACAATCTCTACCCTTTTTAGCTGTTCTCTCTTCAAAGACAAGGGTTAAACCCAGCCCCTACCCAGTGAAAGCTGCTGAATTTGCCATTTCACATGAAAGAACAAACGGACCTAAGAGAATTCTCTTCCTGTTGAGTCCCTATCTTACGTGATGTGGGGCAGCCCATGCACACACTGACCGAATGAGGAGGAGTGACTCACTCTACCAATCATTGGAAAAGTGTTTCTTTGTGCACGTATTTTATCTGACACATAATTTAATGTATGCTTCCACGGTCTCTCGCTTTCTACCATTTGAAGTGCCTCTTTTGAATTTATCCCCCTATTCAGTTCTTCCCTGATGAATAGAATCGGTACAAAATGCATAACATTTCTCTTTTGTGGGCTGGCTGATTTTTTTTTTTTTCTTACATTAAAATCTTTTCTTTATCTTCAAGAGCACTTACACATGACAACATTAGCCTGAAGAGAAAACGACTCGGACGCTCGGAGCACTCTTGTCAGTCGGCCCCCTTAGCGTCCATAGAAATCGGATGCCAACTTCTACAAACATCGTATTTAGAGGTTTCAAGGGCAAATATTTTGTAGATGGCATAAGATGGCGTTGTTTGCAATGAAGACAAAACGCCTGGGTTAAACGCGAGGCCTACGTTTGCCCCATAATGCGTGACATTTGCAAGGAGCTCAAGCCGGCATGCTCTTCTTTTCGGGCTCAACTGCCTTCTCTGCTCCTCTGCCATCAGCAGAATGACATCATGGCTACATGTCCGCAAAAACTCTTTCCTTCCCATCCGCACCACTTTAACCAAAATTGAGAAATGAGAAAAAGAAAATGCACTTTCCGGAGGCAGAGAGGTTCGCAAGACAATTTCCCCTGTGAAAGGACAGAATGCTATAATCAGCATTTCCCTTCTGCAGCTCTTTTCAAGTGTGACCTGTAGGAAGCTCTTCCAACATTAGGGAGGAAAAAACTTCAATCAAAAGAAAGGGCAGCAGAGACACATAAGGAAGGGAGAGAGCTTTTTACCTTGCATTAGAGAAAGGTGGATTTTCTCAAAGCCCTCAATCCACAAGGACAAAACGCAAATCTCAGGACCAGGATTATGGAGTGCACACAAGCCAAGGGCCTTGAAGCTGGGCCATGGCACAGCGAGCCTGAATAATCGCATGTCGGTAAAATTCCCTTGGAGTTAGCAATACTGACATGATGTGTACCTCATCTTTTGTGTAAGCGTGAGACTATCTCCGCTTCATAGAAATGTAAAGCAACACTTAATTCCACCTTCTCTAGATCCCCACCAACAGTGTCCAAATACTCTTTTGTGGAGGAAGCACAAATTAGACTCGTAGTATTGCTTTCCTCTAACAAGGCAGCCTGTGAGTTTAAAATCGTAATCGAAACTCTCAAGAGGAATAAATATGAAAAAGCTACTACCTATTAGAACATGAGCTCTAGGCTTGGCAGAAGGAAAATGCTGTATCTTTCCATAATATGCTCAGCACAAAAAGGCTCATCTGCCCCCAAACTAGTGTCCCCACTGGGATGTCTAAAAAGGCAACACACTGACTAGATTAAAGAAACCTGAAATTCAAAGCCCTTCCCTGAGACTAACACACGGTCATTATCACAATTTTGACAAGAGGAGAAGAAAAGAAAATGTCTGGAGTGTGACTTATCATTAAGATACCACAGGGAGATCAGCTCGGTGCTTTGTGACCACCGGGGGGGGGGGGGGGGGGATAGGGAGGGTGGGAGGGAGATGCAAGAGAGAGGGGATATGGGGATATATGTATACGTACAGCTGATTCACTTTGTGATACAGCAGAAACTAACGCACCATTGTAAAGCAATGATACTCCAATAAAGATGTTAAAAAAAAAAAAAAAAAAAGATAGTTCTGAACGGGCTACCTCAGAGATAACCCTAGAGGACAGAAGGAACAGGAAGAAGGCCCTGGGTCTGTCCCAAAGAAAATGTCACAATCACCAGCAAGATAAACCTTGCTTCCTTCTGCACACAATCCCAAGACCAGCCTTCAGGCATTATTCACAGCAATTCAGTGCACTAAACGTTAAAAAGAAAAAGGGAAATTCCTCTCATTGTTTCTAATGGTCCTGAAGCCACTCAAAAAGCAGTAAGATCCAGAGTGGTAGATTTCGTTAGCTGAGGCACACCATTCACTTAAAAAAGACATCACAGGTTTACAAGTCTACTAAACAGACACGCTCTTCTCTCACCACTGAAGAGGGCTGGTGACTTACCTCAAAGCAAAGTGTATCATGTGAAAAATAACTGCCCTCTCGGTCTGGAATACTTAGCTTTTTAGGGTCTGCTAAAAATTATTACTAGATGGTCCCCAATAAGTATTTTCTTTTATCAATTTCCATATAGTAAAATACAAAGTACTATGAGCTTAGACAAATGGAATCAATATAACCACCACCACGATCAAGATACAGGACAATCCCATCATCCCAAAGTTTCCCTTCACACCACCCTCCAAGCTTCTTTCACTTAACCTAGTACATTAGTAGCAGATCCATCCATGTTGTTTTGAGTAACAGTGGTTCATTCCTTTTTACTGCCAAGTTGTAGACCATTGCATGGAGAGTTTGTGTCTCCATTCACCAGTTAAAGAATCTTTGGGTTGTTTCTGGCTTTTGGCAATTATGAAAAAAAATGCTGCTATAAACATTCATGTACAGAAAGTTTTCATTTCCTTGGGGGTAAATACATACCTAAGAGTGGGACTGCAGGGTCATATGAAAAGCGTACGTTTAATCTGATAATAAAGTGCTAGGATTTGGTACTGTCAGGGTTTTTTTTAAGCCATTCTAATAGACATAAAGTGGTTTCTCATTGTGGTTTTACTTTGGATTTCCCTAATAACACATGACGTTGACCACCTTGTGCTACTTGCCATCAATATATCTTCTGGGGTAAACCATCTGTTAAAAAATGGGGAAAAGATTTAAACAAATTGTTTACTTTAATACTGAGTTTTGAGAGCTCTGTGTATTTTCTGGATACCGGTCCTTTGTTGGATATGTGATTTGAAAATATTTTCTCCCAAGTCTGTGGCTTGTCTTTTTTTAATAGAATTTATTCTTTATAGCAGTTTTAGGTTCACAGCAAAATTGCATGGGAAGTACAGCAATTTCCCATATATTCCTGTGTCGCTTATTTTTTTTTTTTTTTCCTCAACAGTGTCCTTCCCAAAGCATAAATTTTTAATTTTCAGGAAGTCCAACTTAGCAATTGTTTTCTTTGCGGATCATCCTTTTGGTGCTATACCTAAGAAATGTTTGCCTAACCCAAGGTCACAAACATTTCCTCCTATGGTTTCTTCTAAAAGAAGAATAGCTATCCTTCCATTCAGGTCAAGATACTTTAACTCATGGAGGGAGCAGACTTATAATAACTGCTTTAAAGTCTCTGGCTCAGAATTCCATTATCTGGGCCATCTTGGGGTTGGCATTTATTGATTGTCTTTTGCCTCAAGAATTGGTCACATTTTGCTGGTATACTGTGAAATTTTAGATGTAGAATAACATTGTGAATATGAAGTTGTTTAGACTCTGGATCCCATTAAACATCCTCTGGAGAATGTTATGGTTTTGTTTGTTCCATTTTATCAGGCAACCAATCTGGTTAGATCCAGACAGTAAGTTCTGTCTCATCTCCTGTGGGCGACAGATCCAATGTCACATCAGTTCTCAAGGCTTTTGCTACACTGCTACTTCCAGTCTGTCTCCCCGATGTGCAGCTCAGGGTGAGCCCCTGCCTTTGGACATTTCACACACAGAGAGGATCCCCTTCCAGCTCTTTCCTCTCTAGGATTCTCCCAATCCTCTGGCCCAAAGGTCGGGTTTCTCTTAGAGTTCTAGCTGCCCACATTGCCGCTCAGAGGGCAAAGCAGAAAGGGGAAAAAAAAGAAAGAGGAAAAACAAAAAACAAAAACGGGCATTTTCCCATACTTTTTGGACTGCAGGAACCCATTTTCCTGGTCCTCTGTCCAGAAAAACAGACTTCTACACGTTTTAGCTGCTGGCACCACCAGCCAGCCTGACTCTCCAAAGGGTCTGGTGCTCCCCGACCCCAGCACTCATCCCATGATTCAAAAGAAGGAGGGGACCCCCCCCACCCCATACTCTCCAACTTGCATTTTCCTAGTCCTCTGGTCAGAAAGATGGACTTTCTCTTGGTTTTTAGCTACCTCCGTGCCATGGCTGCAGCTCTGCTGAGAGCCTGCCTTTGGTTCAAGGCCAGAGAGAAAAGGAAAACGATGAGGAACTCACCCCCCTGGTCCCCATACAGGTCGCTTACCCGGGGGTTTTCACTCCCTTCACCATCTGCCAGCTTTTCTTTGCCTTTCTGAGTCCTTGGGCAATCTGTCCATGGCGTTGAGCTGCACGCAGCAGAAGAAACAGGCCGTAGTGGGCCAACTCCACCTTGGTCGTGTCTGCCCAGTAACTCTACCGTGGTTTGCTGAGGCAGCATCTCTCTCAACCTCTTGGATTATGAGAGCTTCCACACACCTGAGCTGAGGGCCAGCCCATTTCTCACCTTCCATTTGATGGTATCGCCAGGGGAGAGAAAACCCCATCACTGACTCTTATAAAACCGTGATATTCGTGCACATTTCTTATTCTCCTCTTAGGTGTCACAATTTATCTAATACCCTCAAAAAAAAACAAGAAAGAAAACCAAAACTTCCTGACCTCTGGAACACTCTCCTATTCTAGTCCCCGCTCTGTAAGCCTCACCTCTTACCTTCAGGCTGGGTTTAAGAGGCCAGGAGGGTGGGGAACTATTCATTGTAAACAGCTGCTCACCAGGTATGTTGCTAGAGACTAAGGAAAAGTAATCTACACACATTCCCCTTGTTAAGGGCATTGAAAGACAGAAAGCACGTGTTGGAAACTGACAGATGCTTATTTCTTTGGCAGAGGCATTTAAACTCCTTCTGGCTCTTTTCACGGATGGCAAAATAGAGGACTGTGTGCAGAGAGGAGCCCAGAGAGTGGATTTGGTTTCAGAGTTACTACAGCTACACCCAGCCTCCCTTCACTACTTTTAGTTGTAATAGGAAAAGCATAAAGCTGCTAACAAAAGATAAATGTGAATATTTCCAAAATATTCTAATGCCATGCTTAAACACAAAATCCACGATTTGGTCACATAACAAATATCGATTGAGAGCCTATACTATGCCAGGCACTGTTTGATGTGCATGGAACATTCCCTGCCCTCCTGGAGCTGACATTCTACTGTAGGAGTCAAACAACCAACAAATAAATAGACAAAGTTTGAATAAATATATGCATAAAACACTGTGCTTTCAGGTAGTGACAAATAAAACCCTACAAATAGAAAGCAGGGTAATGGTTTGGAGAATGATGAGGGCACTATTTTATATAGAATCATCAGTGAAACATCTTCAGAGAGAACATTTAAGCAGAGAACCAGATAAATGAGGGAGTAGGCCATGCTGGGATCTGGGGTAGAAAGGCAGAACATTCCAGGTCCTCAGGAGAGGACAATCCTGCCACATTCAAAAATCAGAAGTAAAGCCAGTATCCTGGCTATACTGCATTGAACTTGGAGGAAAGAGTGAAGGAATGAGGCCTAAGAGGCTCACAGGAGTCAGATTATGAAGAGCATTATAGGGCAGGGTAAGGAATTCGGATTTTATTCTAAATGTAATGGGAAGGCAGATCCATAAAGACATGAAAAGCGCAAGGTTTAATCTGACCAGGTCTCAGTCCTAACCAGAAAAATTACTTTCAAACTCAGAGCTAAATCTAACATTCAAATCCACTTCATGGTCAGTCTTCACAGATCAAGAAGCCAATACAAAGTCAAATCACAAAGTTAAAGATGAATAAAGCATAATTAACTCACCCCCCAAAAACACATTATTTATATTTCATAAGTAATATTCTCAAATGCCAAATTATTCCTTTTCTACTAAAAAACAAAACTGACATCATGGCTTTTAGATAATAACAATATATCAATATTGGCTCGTTAATTGTAACAAATGTTCCATGCTAATGTGAGATGTTAATAACAGGGGAAAAACTGGGTATGGGATCTATGGGGACTCTCTATACTAGTCTCTCAATTTCTCTGTAAATCTAAACGCTTCTAAAAAGTCTATAAAGTCTATTTTAAAACTATATATATAGATATAGCTATATAGTTATCCAGAGGTAATACATAGTTATATAGAGATATATAAAATCTCCATATATTGATATATATATAAAATCTCAGACCAGGATATGTGCTCTGAAACCACATACCAACAAAAGCGATCACCTTATCCTACTGCTATGAGTTATTTCAGTTGATACAACAATGAAACTGAAAATGAGCTTCAAATCAACTAAGCAATTAAGATTGCAGATCTTTTACTTTTTGTGAACAAGCACTAATCCATACTCTACCTACCTCTTAAGTATACGGACATGTTTAGAAAATATGTTAGGTATGCTTACCTCTTTAAATAAGTTCACAATAGCAATAGCAAATAATTACTATTATGGGGGAAATGGAGCCGGTAATAAGAATAAGGCAAACACTAGGCAGATTTTTAAGTCGAACAAAAGGGCAAATGTTATATCCCAGAGCCTAAAATACTCCAGAAGTCTCAGAAACAATGGCCCAGATGTAGGCTAAGTACAGGTGTGACAAACCTTATTTAGCTCAAACACTTGGGGGATGCGGGGGTTATGTGAATATTTTAGGGGGGGAAAAAACAAATATGTTTATTATCGACTGCAGAACAGACAAGCTTTGTTTCTCAAAAGAGGACATAGGTTTAAACAGTTGAGAAATACAGACCATGACTCTTCCAAGAAAAGACAGGCTGAAAGACAAGAACTCCAATAATTTCCCAAGCAAAGTTTTCTTTTACTTTATTAAATATATCACTTTCTGCCTGTGATAGGCAGAATAATGGTTCCCCAAAGATGCCCACGTCCTAATCCCCTGAATCTGTGAATATGTTAGGGTACACTGCAAAAGGGAATTAAGGTTGCTAATTAGCTGACTTTTAAAGCAGGGAGACTGCCCTGGATTATACAGATGGGCCCAATGTAATCACAAGAATCCTTAAAAGTGGAAGAGGGAGGCAGAAAAAAGGAGAGAAAGGAAAAGAGACGTGACCACAGAAGTAAAGTGAGACAGACCCTATGTTGCTAGCTTCGAAAACAGAGGAAGAAGCCAAGAGCCAACGAACGTTGGCAGCCTCTAGAAACTGGAAACATTGTCTCTGGAGCCTCCAGAAAGGAATGCAGCCCTGCAGACACCTTGATTTTAGCCCAGTGAAACCCAGGTTGGGATTCCAGAACCATAAGATAATCAATTTGTATTGTCTTAAACCACTAAGTTTTTGGCAAGTTGTTACAGCAACAATAAAAACACAAATACGCTTCCTCTAAAAAGAACTCTCCTGCTTCGAGGAGAGAGCCCTTTTTAACCCAGTATCAGGGGGCATCTTTACCACAGACGAGTCTTTACCACAGATGAGTGAAAGGGGGGAAAAAATGTGTCATTCGCACGTGAAGTAAACAATCACAAATAAGAGAATCCAAAGATCAGTAACTAAAAGAATTGATATATGTAAGCTACAACAAAAAGCAGACTGGCGGGCTTCCCTGGTGGCGCAGTGGTTGAGAATCTGCCTGCCAATGCAGGGGACACGGGTTCGAGCCCTGGTCTGGGAAGATCCCACATGCCACGGAGCAACTGGGCCCGTGAGCCACAATTACTGAGCCTGCGCGTCTGGAACCTGTGCTCCGCAACAAGAGAGGCCGCGATGGTGAGAGGCCCGCGCACCGCGATGAAGAGTGGTCCCCACTTGCCGCAACTAGAGAAAGCCCTCACACAGAAACGAAGACTCAACACAGTCATAAATAAATAAATAAAAGAACGTGAATTTCTTTAAAAAAAAAAGCAAACTGGGCTATTCATTTCAGTAACAGTCAAGTGGTCTTAGTTTGCATTCAATTTCCAATCAGTTTCTCAATCTATTTCATCTGAAGTCTTCACATTACCCACTATAAAAAATACCTATTTATTTATGGTTAGGAAGTTAGCCATCTGTATTAGCCATACAGACTGCCCAAACAAATTACCACAGACTGTGTGGCTTAAACAACAGAGATTTATTTCTCACAGTTCTGAAGGCTAGAAAGTCCAAGATCAAGGTGCCAGCAGACGATGTCTAGTGAGGACCGGCTATCTAACTTGTAGATGGCTGCCTTCTCACTGTATCCTCACACGTCAAGGAGAGAGGGCTCTGGTCTCTCTGCCTGTCCTGACAAGAGCACCAGCTCTATCAGATTAGGGCCCCGCCCTTATGACCTCACTTAACATTTATCACCTCCTTACAAGCCCTATCTCCAAATACAGTCACCTGGGAATTAAGGCCTCAACATGTGAATTTGGGGGGAAACAGAAACATTCACTTCATAACATCACCAGTAATCATTATTTAGGTCAGAAAACAAAAAAGGAAGATATGTTGCCCAGAGAATATTCATTAGGGAAAACTATTAAGTCATATAAATTACCATAAACAAAAAGGACAAAACTGGGAGTATAAAGCACTTCCAAATAGCATATTAATATACAACTTATATGAGTACGTTAATGAATACATACGTGTAGATACAGAGAGGGGCACATGCCAGTTGTAGGTGTGGATAGAACATATACGGTCAGCTCCTGCACTAAAAAAGAAAGGTGCCCCTTTAATTTGTTCTTTTAAAATAAATGTGTATTTAAAGATATACCAGCTGTGGTAGTGGAGAAGTACAATGGCTGGGGCACCCAAAGTCACTATATATATAAACTGCAAATATCAACGCAGTTTCTGCAATCCAGAAAATGAAGGAAGTAGCATAAACAAAAGTCCATATATCAGAAGAGACTCAACGCAAAATAAAGAACAACTCCCTAAGTTTGCTGTTTATGCCACAAAATTTATTCTGTAAGTTCTACCTTAACTCTAAGCCATTAATGCTCAAAAATCAATGAAACTATATTGAAATTTCACAAATACGATAATACATACCAGATCTCGAGTTTATACTGCAAAAGTCTGTTTCAGGCAACATTTTCATCTAGAAATACCTATGTTAAGGATAAAATATTAAGCAGCCTATTAAGCTCACACATTTGCTAATTATCCTTGCCTCAAATACCCTTGGCCATGACATACACACCAACAATCAGAGATAAAGCCCACACACCCAAGAGATAAGAAACCCCTTCATTAAAGAAGATTTTCTCCTACAACTTGTCTCTCTGATTCCCACTCTTTTTTCCTCTATGGGTAAGACTGTATGAGTCTAACAAAACAAGGGGAGGAGGAACACAAAAGAGAATCATGAGTGTACATCATTTCTCAGATTTCCAGTCTGGTTTGAAATAATATCAACAATCTAGGAAATAGTCAAAATTGAGGAGTAAAGATTTATAATCGCAGTGAAGAATTTGTTGCTGTTGCTGTTGTTTTAATCTACTCAGCTAAGGTTTGAACCCACTCGGGTTTGCATGCATTCCATGGTTGTTCAATCAATGACTAAGTATGAAATGAATGTTACTCCCATTTGGAAAAATGTTTGACTGCTTACCCCACCTGCTATTCAAGGCTAAAACTGTACTTTGGCTGCTGGTTTCACGTCAGCTGCGAGCAGACACACATTCTGTGCAGCAGGTGATGCCTGGGAGTGGCCTGGAATTTTCTTTTCACTCCTGTTTTGGAGCCGGACAAGGGTACTGGAGTTCATACATCTAGTTCAACCTGCATTTGACAGATGGCTCAATTGTCCTTTATTTGATTAGGCCAAAGAGCACTTATACATTTGCTTTTATCTCTACTATTCACTTTTTATTTAAAAAAAAAAAATCCTTTAACTTTTGTAAAGAGAAATGAAGCATCACCATTTCAGTCACTTTTAAGCAGTCTGCACTTCCAGAATGTGGACTTACAGAGCAAATCAGAATCTAACACGATTTTTTTTTAAGCTACAGGATGATTTGATTATAAACTATAATGATGACATTATAAAACTCAGTGGTCTCTTAAAAGTTTTTCACACTTAAATGTTTTATAAGTGAGAGAGAGAATGAGAATGAATCAATACTTGTTTGCTATAGAGGTCCCAATTTTAGAAAAAGAAACTGAGAAGGGAAGGTTAAGTGGGATGCTAAAAGTTTCCCAGTCTTTTTAATACCACATATCACAGCAGCCCACTTAGAACCCCTTATGTTTAAGGAACTAGAAACTGAGGGATAGAAGCATGGCTTTTTACAGCCTAGGGAGAACAGTGTGGTGAAGCCACACACGTAGACCTAGGATACTGGGCGGAAACCTCCATTTCTGTGTCATTTGGTGAAAATCTTAAATTCCCATCTCCACATTTTACTACCCCACATTTGCTATCTCTAAGAGCAATGACATACATATTGAATAAACTAAAAAAAACTTAAGTCAACAGATCTAAGGGATAAACTACAATTCAATATCGCCTAACCATTTGCTATATTAGAAAAGATATATATGCTTGATAGGAAAGCATGAAAAGTACATAACCCTTCTAGGAGGGGGAAAAAAAAACAATTCACAATTCATTGTTTTGTTCATTCATAAACAAAAAAACTTGTCTCATCCTAGAAGTTAGAAACCTCAGGTATTCATTCCACCACCAACTACCTCGCTATATCCTTTGAAAGGCCTAAATCCACCCAACCACTAATTTCTTCATCTATAAAACTACACTTAGGGCTTCCCTGGTGGCACAGTGGTTGAGAATCCGCCTGCCAATGCAGGGGACACGGGTTCGATCCCAGGTCAGGGAAGATCCCACATGCTGCGGAGCAACTAAGCCCGTGAACCACAACTACTGAGCCTGAGCTCTAGACCCCCATGTGCCGCAACTACTGAGCCTGCATGCTGCAACTACTGAAGCCCGCATGCCTAGAGCCCATGCTCTGCAACAAGAGAAGCCACCACAATGAGAAGCCCACACACTGCAACGAAGAGTAGCACCCGCTCGCCACTAGAGAAAGCCCGCATGCAGAAACGAAGACTCAGTGCCAAAAATAAAATTAATTAATTTTTTTTTTTTAAACTACACTTAACACTGCCAGCCTCCTTCACAGGGAGGTTCTGATCATTTAAATGTAAGGATGGCTTTCAGGGCCTACGAAGAAGCAGTTCTAGGTAATTGAACTTAACGTTTAATTTGTTTCTTTACTCATATGAGTAATGCATGTTCATGGCAACAAAATAAAAATTCAATAGTACAGAAAGATAGAAAGGAAAATCCTCCTTTTCTCCTATTCTCATTCCCCAAAGGTAACCACTACATATGTTTCTTATACAGCTTTCCATTGTATGCCTATGTATGAATATCTTTTTTACACAAATGTAATACTATCCTTAGTTTTCTGAAGTAACTCTTTCCCTTGATATTAGACATTTTCCATACCTACCCCATTCTTTAATAGCTACATGGTATCCCTCTGCATAGACATACCATGATTTACTTAACCAGTCCTCCTTAACAGACATTTAGGAAGTTGTTTCTAGATTTTCCTTATTTTAAAGTGTTGCAAAGAACAATCATCTACTTACATTTGCTAACTATTCAGACATATTTGTAAGATAAATTGCTAACATGGAATTGCTGGGTCATGGGCTAAACCCTGATGTCAAATGATTTCATTAATGAGTTGTATCAACTCCCACCAAGAGAAGAGTATCTAAGTGTTGAATATGATCAACACTTTTTCTAAAAACATAGTTTTAAAGGTTCATTCTGTATATGCTTTCATTAGGAAGTTTATCTGCAAGGAAATTAACATAGTTTGTTTTGTTTTTTGTTTTGGGATGCGTTGGGTCTTCGTTGCTGCGTGCGGGCTTTCTCTAGTTGCGGCGAGCGGGGGCTACCCTTTGTTGCGGTGCACGAGCTTCTCATTGCGGTGGCGTCTCTTGTTGCAGAGCATGGGATCTAGGTGCGCGGGCTTCAGTAGTTGTGGCATGTGGGCTCAGTAGTTGTGGCGCACAGGCTTAGTTGCTCCACAGCATGTGGGATCTTCCTGGACCAGGGATTGAACCCATGTCCCCTGCAATGGCAGGCGAATTCTTAACCACTGCACCACCAGGGAAGTCCCTAACATAGATTTTTAAATATTTGTAAGCAACCTAATTTATGTTTCCACCATCTCTATGAAGCAAATAAAGAACCTACAACTTCTACTTGGCCAAAGAAACAAAAGTAACAATAATAATAAAATTAAGGCACAAGAAATGCTCTGTCCTAGGTTAGTCCTGACCTAATTTTACAGCATAAAGAAACACTACTAAAAAGCTAGTTACTTTAATTATTCCCTGCTAGGGAAAAAAAAAATTTTTTTTCTCCAATCCCGTTATTCTATACATAGAACTAACACAGCATATTTTTATAAATAAATTCTAGTTTAAATTTAACAAACATGTACTCTTGTCAATTCATTAGTAACAGATTAGGAAACAGTTAAGAAAAAACAGAAAACTAAACACTAAAATTTCTTATGGACTCTAACATTTCAAATATAATTTAAAATATACAGAACCATATAAATCAGACAGCTTTAAAAAAAACTTTTCTATTTAATAATTGACAAAAAAAATGGCAAAGATAAAAGTGGCAAGGAC